>NC_088235.1:82256954-82556954 GCF_036934945.1 Oncorhynchus masou masou | reverse complement strand
TGTTCAGTCCAAACCCTCAAAGCCTGAATTGTTAACACTTTACACTCATACGGGTTGAAAATGGCAGATTTGGGCACTGAGAAGCTGTACAGTAAAATGCTATAAATGGCTCTGCGCTTCACAGCTCTGTATGGGTTTTGACTGACGGACGCTTTGAACTTGATCACTCCAAGCGACAAGAAGTTAATTGGGCAACTTTTGCAAATGTTTTGTTGTCTGAGTGAGAGAAATGCTCTAAGTTAAGAGGACTTCACATTTCCATATCATAAAACTCATGTCATATACTGTGTCAATGTTTATGATCAATATGTGTGATGACATGGCGTCATACCCTGGGTTGTTCTGAACAGAATGAGTCTGTTTATCTATTGTGAAGAACATTTGTCGTGGAACACGCACCTGAATGATCTCGTGACTCAATTCCATGCGCACCAAATTGACCATCTGCTTCTTTGAATTGCCCCATGAAAGCCTAAAACTGTAAGATCGTATTTAAAATGTAACTGGTCATGTTGGCAATATAACAAGCTTTGAAATTATGCCCACCTGACCCAGACTGAGATTTAAAATGGCCGTTTTTGGATTGCATAAACAACAACCATAGTTGTGTGATGGCGGGGATGGGGTTGTGTTCAACACAACTACAAGTGTTCTTGCTCTAGTTCCTCAAAGTCACAGCTAGGAGAGCTCATAAAAGCACCTTATAGTTGAAGACTCTTCTTTGAGGCATAAAAGTGCAGTGAAATGACGTAGGAACTGTGCACACTATGGAGAGGTTTGTGACCACTTGGAGACACCCGTTAGACCTCTCACTCAAACCCTTGTCATTTCCCCCTCTTACTTTTCACCTACCTCACATTTTCCAGGAATATTCTTATTGTGTTACTGAATGTATCCAGAGTATTTTCAGATTTCGTTATCAACAAATACGGTGAAAAGTACAATAAATGTAAAATGCACATATAAATCAACAGTGTAATGTTTGTATTCAGTCTTGTGTCAGGTGAACTCTCCTCAACTTTGGTCTAATAATTTTCCTATAATCTCCAAACTGTTCTCTTGTCATTTCTACCATGCTTCTGCATATGCTTTTCATATTTCTTCTGTCAGAAACATGTATATTTAGCCCTATTCATATACAGTAGGCCAATTCCCACTAGCGTAAAGGGTTAAACACCTACAAAAGTTGGCAGGACTCAACACTCTCTCTCACATGTACAGTACACACACATTCACAGGAGCGCTAAGACACGTGCACTATGTGCACTTATGAATACACTTTAAGATATACACAGTATCCCACAAGCACATTCATTTTTTCCTTTCACACATCATTGCTATTGACTTCCAGGCTTGGCTGCAGTGCATGTGAGTGTGGTTAGGGGGATGTGGGGATGACCAGGCAGCCTGGGAGACAGGGGACACACAGGGACTCAAGCTGCTGCTCTGGACACTCCCTGGACATTGAGAGGCCTGGAAAGGATAAATCCTCCTGGAAACAGGACATGCATGTGTGGAATAGGAGATGGAGAGAGGAGATGGAATGATGGAGATTCACCTCAAACTGTAGGTAGAGACACAGAAGTGAAAGATAGACATGTGCCTGCCTATCCTCTGCCTGTACAGCCCTCCATGTGAGCTGTGTGTTACGGCTCAGAGGGGCTTAGTGAAGAATGAAGAACAGTCAGAAACCTTCAACTGCTACATGGTTGAATAGGCTCCTCCTAGAATTGTGTTAACATTTTAGTGGGGAATGTGGAAACCAAACCTTAGCGTGGTCATCTGTTTGTTTCTGTTTTGTTTTAATAAGCGTGGTGAGGAATTTACTAAATAAGTTTACGTTTTCCTAAGGTATGAGATACAATCCTTCTGACATATTTGTCAGTGTGCCCCACAGACTTGTATAAGGAAGGGAACAACGTAATGAAATTCAAACATGCTCCAGAATGCTCACTCGCAAAACACACACACACACACCTGCACATACACGCATCCTCATATACAGAACATATCGAAGCTCCTCTGTTTTGGACTTTTTCACAAATCCACGTCTTTCATTTGAAAAAGTAATGTACCAACATATGCATTTCCTGCAGCAATTTTGTGGTTGAAAAAACATGTGCACATGCACATCCGCTCATTACCTCCAAGTCAGGTGTTTTTACCTTAACCTCTCTGGTACAAGTGGGACGCTAGTGTCCCACCTCGACAACAGCCAGTGAAATTGCAGGGCGCCAAATAAAAAACAAAACAGAAATCACATAATTAAAATTATATGAAGTATTTTACACCATTTTAAAGATAAACTTCTTGTAAATCCAGCCACAGTGTCCAATTTCAAATAGGCTTTACGGCGAAAGCACACCAAACGATTATGTTAGGTCAGCAACTAGTCACAGAAAACCATACAGCCATTTTCCAGCCAAGAAGAGGGCTCACAAAGTCAGAAATAGCGATTTAAATTCATCACTAACCTTTGATCTTCATCAGATGGCACTCACAGGACTTCATGTTACACAATAAATGTGTGTTTTGTTCGATGAAGTTAATCTTTATGCCCAAAAACCTCATTTGAAATTGGTATGTTGTGTTCAGAAATGCATTGTCTCAAACAAACATCCAGTGAAAGTGCAGAGCCACATCAAATTACAGAAATTCTCATTATAAACATTGATAAATGATACAAGTATTAAACATACGAATACAGATAAACTTCTCCTTAGTGCAACCGCTGTGTCAGATTTCAAAAAGGCATTACAGCGAAAGCACACTTTGCGATTATGTTAGGTCAGCTCCAAGCCACAGAAACCCATACAGCCATTTTCCAACCAAGGAGGGTGTCACAAAAGTCAGAAATAGCATTAAAATTAATCACTTACCTTTGATCTTCATCTGGTGGCACTCCCAGGTCTCCATGTTAGACAACAAATGTTCATTTTGTTCAATAAAGTTCATCTTTATGTCCAAATACCTCCGTTTTGTTGGTGCATTTTGTTCAGAACTCCAAAGGCACAGTGCGCGCTCTCAAAACCAAGACGAAAAGTCAAAAAAGTACAATAAAAGAGAGTAGAAACATGTCAAACAATGTTTAAAATCAATCCTTAGGTTGTTTTTGTCATAAATAATCAATAATATTTCAACCAGACAAAAGCTTCGTCAATGGAAAAGGTAAACAAGAAATACACACTCCCGATCACGTGCTTGGTTCATGGATGGAAATTTCCACTGTCCTCTCATTGAAAGTGTATCTATATTTTTCAGAGTAAAAGCCTGAAACAATGCCGAAAGACTGGTCACATTTTGAGGAAGCCATAGAGATTGTGAACTGGGTCCTAAGTCTTTGTATGGTGGATAGGCTTTCAATGGAAAAACAGCCTTTCAAAATAATAGTACTTCCTGGTTGGATTTTCCTCGGGTTTTCGCCTGCCATATCAGTTCTGTTATACTCACAGACATTATTTTAACCATTTGAGTGTTTTCCTATCCAAATCTACTCATATGCATATCCTAGTTTATGGGCCTGAGCAGGCAGTTTAATTTGGGCACGCTTTTCATACAAAATTCCGAATGCTGCCCCTACCCTAATGAAGTTCTTAACAGCTTACGCCCACATACCCATTTATGTGCAAACACACACACTCGCTAATTTCATTAGACCTCTCTTCCCATGTTTCTGCAACACACACACACACAACCACACGTAAACCACTGCTGACATGATCATAAAACATGTACAGTGCATTCTGAAAGTGTTCAGACCCATTGACTTTTCCGACACTTTGTTATGTTACATCCTTATTCTAAAATGTATTTAAATCGTGTTTTTTCCCTCATCAATCTACACACCCCATAATGACAAAGCAAAAACACACACAATCCTGTCTCAGAGCTCTACGGACAATTCCTTCAACCTCATGGCTTGGTTTTTGCTCTGACATGCACTGTCAACTGTGGGACCTTATATAGACAGGTGTGTACCTTTCAAAATCATGTCCAATCTTTTGAATTTATCACAGGTGGACTCCAATCAAATTGTAGAAACATCTCAAGGATGATCAATGGAAACAGGATGCACCAGAGCTCAATTTTGAGTTTCAGAGCAAAGGGTCTGAATGCCTTCAGAAAGTATTCATGCACCTTGACTTTTTCCACATTTTGTTGTGTTGTACAGCCTGGATTCGTTTGTCCTAGGCCTTCACACAATAATGTCAAAGTGGAATTATTATTTTTATTACATTTTTACAAATTAATAAGTGAAAAGCTGAAATGTCTTGAGTCAATAAGTATTCAACCCCTTTGTTATGGCAAACCTAAATAAGTACAGGAGTAGAAATGTGCTTAACAAGTCACATAATAAGTTGCATGGACTCACTCTGTGTGCAATAATAGTGTTTAACATGATTTTTGAATGACTACCTCATCTCTGTACCCCATACATACAAGTATCTGTAAGGTCCTTCAGTTGAGCAGTGAATTTCAAACACAGATTCAACCACACAGACCAGGGCACCTATTGGTAGATCAGTAAAACTAAAAAAGCAAACATTGAATATCCCTTTGAGCATGGTGAAGATATTTTTATTACACTTTGGATGGTATATCAATACACCCAGCCTATACAGGCGTCCTTCCTAACTCAGTTGCCGGAGAGGAAGGAAAACGCTCAGGGATTTCAACATGAGGCCAATTGTAACGCTCTGGGCGTAGTGGGTGCGGAGTCAGGCGCAGGAAGCAGAGAGTACAGCGTAGTGCCTTTAATTGCACACAAGGCGAACATAAGCCTCCCCACGAAACACAGGGTGCACAACAAAACAAATGCCCCAAACACGGGGACTCAAACAGTCTGGAGAAAAGCCCAAGAACGACAAACACGTCAACCTCAAATTTGCACAGTAGCAACACAAAACAATCCCTCACAAAGAGCAGGCGGGCCTACTGGCTAACATAGCCTGACTAATCAGCCTACACACAAAACAGGTGAAACCAATAAACAGAGAGGGGAAAAGGGATCAGTGGCAGCTAGTAGGCCGGTGACGACGACCGCCGAGTGCCACCCGAACAGGAAGGGGAGCCACCTTCGGTAGGAGTCGTGACACCAATGGAGACATTAAAACAGTTACAGAGTTTAATGGCTGTGATTGGAGAAAACTGAGGATGGATCAACAACATGTAGTTACTCCACAATACTAACAATACTAACCTAATAGCCAGAGTGAAAAGAAGGAAGCCTGTACAGAATACAAATATTCCAAAACATGCATCCTGTTTGCAATAAGGCACTAAAGTAAAACTGCAACAAATGTGGAAAAGCAATTCACTATATTTCCTGAATACAAAGCATTATGTTTGGGGCACATTTCAACACATCACTGAATACCACTTTTCATATTTTCAATCGTGTTGGCTGCATCATGTTATGGGTATGTTTCTCATTGGCAAGGACTAGGGAGTTTATAGGATAAAAATACATGGATTAGAGCTAAGCACAGGCAAAATCCTAGAGGAAAACATGTTCCACTTTGCTTTCCAACAGACACTGGGAGATAAATTCACATTTCAGCAGGACAATAACCTAAAACACAAGGCCAAGTATACACTGGAGTTGCTTACCAAGACGGCATTGAATGTTTCTGAGTGGCCTAGTTACAGGTAAATCGTCTTGAAAATCTATGACAAGACTTGAAAATGTATAGCAATGATTAACAACCAACTTGACAGATCTTGAAGAATGTTTTAAAGTATAATGTGCAAATATTGTACAATCCAGGTGTGCAATGCTCTTAGAGACTTACCCAGAAAGACTCACAGCAATAATCACTGCCAAAGGGGATTCTAATGTGTATTGAGTACTAATCTAATCAAGATATAGTAGTGTTTTATTTGTAATAATTTTTGTACAAGTATTTAAATTTTTCTAGCGATTTTAATCCCACTTTGTAACAATGTGGAAATGAATACTTTCTGAAGGCACTGTATACCTCCTTACACAGGCTCAAACATGAACGAACACACACACTGGGACACACATTGTGAAAGGGCTGTTATTAACCCCATGATTGCCCCTGTGGTCCTTCAGGCCTACGTTCTTTCTCCAGCTGGACTGGCGCTGTCTGTCTGGAAATCTGTTAGTGCTGCTGAGAGATCTCTCTCGCTCTCTCTCTCTCTCTCTGGACCTGTGTGTGTGTGTGTCACAGATGTCAATATTGTTATCTCTGAACTGGGTGTGTGTAATGAATTCTGTCTACAGTGTTATCTCACGGTGGACAGTGTTAACAGCGGTTTTGTAAAATGTGTGTTTATACACTGCTATCTCTGGTCTGTCTGCACTCCAACATAGTAGGGAATGAGTTTGTCTGGAGAGGTTATGGTCGGGAATATTACAGCAAGCAGTGGAAAACTCCAGTGTGTGTGTGTGTGTGAGTATGTGTGCCAGCAGTGGCACTGCGACCTCTACAGATACACTGGTCTCGCTCTCTCTCTCTATTGACCTTTCCTCCATTAAGCGCATACTGTATTAGGTGCAGAGAGAGAGGGAAGCAGGTTAGATTTACTTGATTATGTTGAAGTTGTACTATAGATACCCTCTCAAGGTCATAGGCTATTACTGTGAGGCCACAACTCTGTAGAAGTGATAGTGTGATAGCATGGGTGAGAAAGACAGGGTGAATGTGTGACTGGATGAGTCTATGACAGAGTTGGGGTAGGTGTGTGTAAGGACAGGCAAACGGTGTGCAGACAGTGGCAGCAGTGTCAGTAAGGAGGGTTGAGGTGTTCCAGCTGCAGTACTGTACTGTACACTCTGGCCTGTTTGTTTGTTGCTCTTTTTACTCTCTGTGGTTTGTACTTACAGCCTTTCCACCTTATAGCTTTCCAAACTGTCTGCCAGACCTGATTTACACAGGACACTGTGTGTGTGCGTGTGTTCTGATCCTACACACAGTATATCAGCTATGTTGCTGTATCATGTCGACATATTACCTTGATGTGTTATGTTGACACTCTCATCATGTTTCTTTTTATATTGCAGTGGGCTAAATCAGGGTCAGTGTTTCTTGGTAGTCTTAAATAAATCTGCTTTCAAACAAACTGTATACGCCTCAGACACATGGTTATGAGCTTAAACAAAGAAGACACCTGTATCATGTCAGATATAGAGTTGAAATGTATTCAATTTCGAGTTTGCATCACAATATTACACTTTATATTACACAAGCCTGAAATATAACAAAACTGTGACATAGAAACACCACATTTTCTGCAGTTTTTTTAAATAATGAAAAATATTAGGGCAACAGTGAGTTGGCACTGCATTACCTTGTTTGTGCATTACATTGTGTTAATATAGTGTCCCATAATATGTTGTGTGTCAGGGCAGCGACAGACCACAGTGTGGACAACAGCACAGCCATGCTGAGGGAGTGGCTGAAGCAGGCTCAGGACCAGTACCACTATGTGGAGTGGAGACCTATGGAGGAGCCCAAGTAAGTCTACTTTACCCCCTCCCAGCCAACCTCCCCTCCCCAGACTCAGGGCATCTCACCACACCATCTAGTCTGGTTCACATTCTTAAATGTTATGCATCTTTGAAGTCCACTGCTCATCAGTACATGGTGAATATGAGACACTGAAAGTAAAGCTCTCTGTCATGTCCTCAGGTCCTATACTGATGAGTGGGGGCCCAAGCACTGGCCTCCGTCCCGCTTCAACCATGTGATGAAACTGAGGCAGGCTGCTCTTAAGGCAGCACGGGAACGCTGGGCAGATTACGTACTGGTGAGACTGAGTTCATAATATACCTATGAGATTACATGTGTTACATTTCAGTGTAACATTAGTTAGCCGCATTATTGTATGTGAATGATGATACCTGCTTTCTGTCTCTGGTTTCATGAGACTGTATACCTGCAATACTAGATGTTTGTTAGATTATATTCTGTGTGTTTATGCGGTATCCTGCTCTGTCTCTCTCCGTATCTAGTTTGCAGACGGTGATAACCTGCTGACCAACCCAAAGATTCTCAACCTGCTCATGGCTGAGAACCTGACTCTGGTAGCTCCCATGCTAGAGTCACGCTCTCTCTACTCTAACTTCTGGTGTGGCATCACCCCACAGGTAAACAGCCTAATAGAGACCACATCATTACTCTCTTTGTCACCTCTTCACTGTGGCAATTAAAGTCATTCCAATTACCATTTGGGACCTCATAGCACTCGGTACCCCTTAGCCCTTCACATTTTAAATTCTCTCTCTGTCTCCTTCTATCTTCATCTTTCTCCATTTCTCTCCCCCAGGGTTACTACAAACGTACCCCTGACTACCAGCCAATCAGGGAGTGGAAGCGTCTGGGTTGCTTCGCTGTACCCATGGTGCACTCTACCTTCCTGCTGGACCTGAGGCGTGGCGCCAGCCGGGAGCTGGCCTTCTACCCCCCTCACCCTGACTACAGCTGGGCCTTCGATGACATCATGGTGTTCTCCTTCTCTGCCCGGCAGGCAGGTCAGAGTTCAACACACACCCCCAACCCCAATCGCCCCCCATCCCTTCAACCCCGCCACGTGTGGTCACCATGAGCCTGTCCAGAAACGAAATCCTCGTCCATGTTATTGGATGTGTTGTAAAACATAGCCCTCACACTATAGCTACCCTACCCACGTAACAACTGTGTAAGCTTACAGTCATATAGCCTGGTTCAGAAACAACCGCTAATACTATGTCTTGTGCTAAAGGCATGTTTTACAAAATAACCGATCAGGTGTTTAAATGAGGGAAACAAGGCAGGCTGGGTAATTGATGTTGACCAGATGTGTGACTTTATTACTTGACTGAATGTGTGTAATTATACAATAATTTCGCTACACCCGCAAACACGTGTATGTGACCAATAACATTTGATTTGATTTAATTGTTGTGGCTAATGATCGTTAGAGTACCAGCAGAACTATCACACACATAACAGGAATGCACAAACACGTACTAAAAACACAGTAATGTCACACACTTACTCACATCTCACTGTCTCTCTCTCTCATACGCACGCACACAACTCTCACACACATTGACACACACACGGGCTATGTTCTTTTAAGTGTTTCTTCCATTGGTTAGGGCATTAAACAATTCAATACAACCATTGACGTGCTCTAAGCATAGGTAATAACCGAGACAATACTAACTGAATCCATCTGTGAAATGCTACAGGAATATGATGATGACCAGTGACCACAGAATGATACTGATCATGAGTGATTGAACCTGTCAGACATCAAGTTCTTAGTTACCTTTCAGAAGAGGCCCTAATACCCACAAATGGTACATGTTATTGAATGAATATGTAGACATGGTATGTATAGACATGGTATGTATGTACACTAAAGTGCCTAAGTTACTTATACACAAAACCATAGGTGTCCAATAGGCCTGCGGAAGCCAAAGTAAACCGAATTGAACTCGCCAAAACCATACAACTACTCTTGTCTACACAAAAACAAATACAATCCTTCAAAACATTACAACAGAGAGCGTGATTCGGCCACAGAGGATCACCAGCCTCTCCCAAAAAATTGCTCCGGATTGCTTCAAATCACAAGGCCAAGACATTGTTGTATATATTCCGTCAGTTGTATATCCTTGTGCTTACTGTATCTTCCTTTAAATACTGTGGTGATATGAGACATTGTGTATGCTTAGCTGTGCGAGTCTGTAGGCTGTCTACCAGCATGTACTTCGCTGATACAATCATTGTAGTGTTTGTGTATAGCAGTGTTTGTTTCCAGATGTCCAGGTGTATGTATGTATCAGTGTGTTGTTGGATGAACTCTGTGTGACTGTGTTTGTTTCCAGATGTCCAGGTGTATGTGTGTATCAGTGTGTTGTTGATGAACTCTGTGTGACTGTGTTTGTTTCCAGATGTGCAGATGTACGTGTGTAACAGAGAGCACTATGGCTTCCTACCGGTTCCTCTGAAGGCCTCGCAGAATGTTGACGACGAGAAGGAGAGCTTCACACACACCATCGCTGAGGCCATGAGTAAGCACACACACCTATGACAAACACACACATACCTCTCTAAATAACACAGTCCCCTACAGATGGTCCACTAACACTGACCCAAGCCTTAACCCTGAACTTAACCCTAACCCTTAAGCAAAAACCTATCCTTAACCCTGATGCTTATCACCGGAATAGCAGTTAATAGTTTAAGCATCTATAGCCCATCACTACTTCTTTCTGTCTCAGGCCTGCTGCAGTGCTTTACTAACTCCAAAGAGTATCTATTATATTGACAAGATAGTCAAGTGACTACTCTAACAATGGAAATACATGTCCTCAAAGATGGCGGGAAGAGGCGAGACCATTCTAGTCTATTAGAGAGCAGATACACTTGTAAACAGCCACAACTCCAATATGAAGTTGTTTTTTCAAGTTGACGAAATGCCACTTGCGTCCATTTATATAGTGCATTCGTTATAACGACACAGGGCAAGACCCAGATACAGACACAGGAGGCAGATGGTTTGAGTCTCTGATATTTATTGAGCAACAAGGGGCAGGCAAGAGGCAGGTCGAGGACAGACAAGAGTTCATAACCAAGTCAGAGTGCAAACGGTAAAGGGTGGCAGGCAGGCTCGAGGTCAGAGGCAGGCAGAATGGTCAGGCAGGCGAGCTCAGTGTCAGGGCAGGCAAGAGGTCAAAACCGGGAGGACTAGAAAAAACAGACTAGGAAAAACAGGTACTCTGAAAACACGCTGGTTGACTTGACAAGGCAAGACGAACTGGCAACAGACATACAGAGAACACAGGTATAAATACACTGAGGGTAATAGGCAAGATGGGTGACACATGGAGGGAGATGGACACAATAACAAGGACAGGTGAACCCGAACAGGGTGTGACAGTACCCTCCCCCCAGGGTCACCACCTGGCATCCTACCTGGGTGCATATCTGGTTGACCAGGGTGTCCTTAGCGGGAACCCAGCACCCTCTCCTCCGGGCCATAGCCCTCCTAGTCAACCAGGTACTGGAAACCCCTGCCCCGTGGTCGAACACTCAGGAGGCTTCTCACCGTGTACGCCAGATGGCCATCGATGACACGGGGAGGGGGGGTGGGCATGGAAACAGAAGATAAAGGGCTGTGAGACAAGGGCTTAATCCTGAACATATGAAAAGTAGGGTGTATATGGAGGGTACAGGGTAATAGAAAACAAACAGCAGTGGGACTAAGGACTCTAAAAATGGTGAAGGGACCAATGAAACAGGGGGGACAGTGTGTGGGACTCCACCCGGAGGGGCAAGTCCCATGTTGATAGCTATACCCTCTGCCCAAGACGATAACGGGGAGCCGGAGTCCAGTAGCGGTCCGCTTGTCGACAATACCTGGAGTTGGTCTTGAGAAGAGCGGCCCAAGCTCTTTTCCAGCGGACGAACACCTGGGCCGAGGGTATGTTGACTTCCTGTTCTTGCTCCAAGAATAGCGGGACTGATTCCCCTTTTGAGTGCTCCATGGTGTGAGTCCACTGGCCGAGCAGGGAAGAGTGTTTCCGGGCATACTCCACCCAGACCAGTTGTTGGCTCCAGGTAGTGGGGTTGGTTGAGACGAGACACCGTAGTGTTGTTTCCAGGTCATGGTTCGCTCGCTCCGACTGGCCGTTGGACTGGGGATGAAATCTGGAGGACAGGCTGGCCGACAATCCAATAAGGGTCCAGAACCGGGAAGAGAACTGAAGACCCCGGTTGGAGACCATGTTCACTGGGGGTCCATAGATCCGGAAGATGTGCTGCACCATGAGCTGATGGTAGTTTGGGGAGAGGTGTTAGGATAACGGTGTTGCCATCAGACGGAGGAAGCCCAGTGACAAAATCCAGAGAAAACGAGGGGCAATAAGTAACGGGCAGTGGTTGAAGGAGGCCCAGCGGAGCTTTCTGCGGAGTCTTATTCTGGGCACATACCGTGCATGCAGTGACGAAGGCAGAGGCATCAGGAACCATAGTGGGCCACTAGAAGCATTGCCAGAGGAAGGCCAGTGTTTGACAGGAGACAAGACAACTGAAGCCGCAAGGCATGAGGTAGGGAGGATGGTCTCAGAGTCAGAGGGTGTGGCAGCGGAACTGTACAGGCGAGAGATAGCATCTGGCTTCACATTCTTAGACCATTGGCGGTAGGAGATGGTGAAGTTGAACCTAGTGAATAACAGAGCCCAACAGGCCTGCCTAGAGTTAAGGCGCTTGTCTGTGTGGAGATATTCCAAATTCTTATGGCCGGTCCAAACCAAAATGGATGTTCCGCACCTTCCAGCCAGTGCCTCCACTCCTCCAGCGCCATCTTGACCGCCAGAAGTTCGTGGTTACCCACATCATAGTTTCTCTCAGCGGAGTTGAGACGATGGGACAGGAAAGCACAGGTATGGAGCTTTTGGTCCAGGGCAGATTTCTGGGACAGGATGGCTCCCACTCCAACATCAGAAGCATCAACCTCAACCACAAACTGACGGGACAGGTCCGGATGGATGGGGGAGTAGTGAACCAATGCTTAAGATCCACAAAAGCCCTGTCAACCGCTGGAGACCATGTGAACGGTACCTTGGGAGAAGTGAGTGTAGAGAGGGGAGCCGCCAGTGTGCTGTAGAGCCGGATGAAGTGGCGGTAGAAATTAGCAAACCCCAGGAAACATTGCAGTTGCACTCTGGACGTGGGTTGGGGCCAATACACCACCACTCTCACATCTTGGCATTTCCTTCAGCGATGACGTATCCCAGAAAGGAGATAATAGAGCGGTGAACCTCGCACTTCTCAGCCTTCACAAACAACTGGTTCTCCAGGAGGCGCTGAAGGACTTGTCAGACGTGTTCTTGGGCAGACCGGAGAAAACAAGGATGTCAACGAGGTAGACAAACACAAAATGATTCAGCATGGCATGTCATGGATCACATTGTTGACCAGGGCCTGGAAAACAGTGAGCCCAAACGACATGACCAGATACTCAAAGTGTCCACTGGCCGTGTTGAAAGGCATCTTCAACTCGTCCCCTCACGTATCCGGACGAGATGGTTGATATTCCAAAGGTCCAACTTGGAAAGATGGTATCCCCCTGGAGAGGTTCGAAAGCAGAGGAGAGGAGTGGCAGGGGGTAACGATTCTTAATCGTGATGTCATTGAGGCCCCGGTAGTTGATGCATGGACATAGGGTCTTGTCCATTTTCACAAAGAAAAATCCTGCGCTGGCAGGTGATGCAGAAGGACGAATGCTCCCAGCAACCAGAGAGTTCTCAATGTACTCCTCCATGGCCTTGGTCTCGGGGCCGGATAGGGAATATAGCCGAACTCGAGGCGGTGTGGTGTCCGGGAGGAGGTCAATGGCACAATCATAGGGACGATGTGAAGAGGTAGCATGAGCCTTGTTGAATACCTCCAGGAGATCATGGTACTCTGTGGGAACAGCAGAGAAATCCGAGGCTTTACTTAAACACCGAGGAGGATGCCTCGGGGGTGGCTGCGCCGCTTTAAGGCAGTGGGAGTGACAGAACGGGCTCCAACACAGGATTGAACCCATGGTTCAGTCAATAACGGGATTGTGCTTTTGGAGCCAAGAGAATCCCAACACAACAGGGACGTGAGGGGATTCCATGAGGAGAAGCTCCTCATGTTTTTTAATGGTGGCTCCCTGCAGGGAGACAGCGTGACGGAGCTGGTCTTCATCTGCTGGGTCAGTCATGGCCAGTTCGTACTATAACAACTGAAGGCGAGACCCAGATGCAGACACAGGAGGCAGGTGGTAGGTGGTTCGAGTCTCTGATACTTATTGAGCAACAAGGGGCAGGTCGAGCACATGCAAGAGGTCATAACCAGGTCAGAGTCCAGAAGGTACAGGGTTGCAGGCGGGCTTGTGGTCAGGGGCAGGCAGAATGGTCAGGCAAGAGGTCAAAACCAGGTGGACTAGGAAAAACAGGAACTCGGAAAACACGCTGGTAAGCTTGACAAGACGAACTGGCAACAGACAAACAGAACATTCATAACCTAACCATCACGAAACATCTGTTCAATCAAATAAGCCCCAAGTAGGATATTAGCAATTGCATTTTTTGTTGACCAAATTTGTCACTAAACCCTCTCGCTTCGCCTCTTCCTCTCTGCTAACTCTAGTTCTCTTTCCTTCCCCCCTCAGCATTTCTCTCTGCTCATGAGAATGGTAAATAAACCAGTTTGACACTAGAGGACATACTCTCTCTGATCCCACTCTGCTGTATTAACTCTAACTCCTCTGTTTCTACAGTTGATCACAGCATAGCACCCTCAGAGTACCTGTACAATCCCGAGATGCCGCAGGACAAGATGGGCTTTGATGAGGTACAGTAAGACACTGGCCCTGACTGTTTAGAGCAGGGGTGGGCAATATACAGACACGGCCCGCGAGACCATTCAATCTGGCCCGGGGGTGGTTTAAAACCTGTTTGGGATAGGGGGCAGCATTGGGAAGTTTGGATGAAAAGCTTGCCCAGAGTAAACTGCCTGTTACTCAGACCCAGAAGCTAGGATGTGCATGTAATTAGTAGATTTGGATAGAAAGCACTCTAAAGTTCCCAAAACTGTTAAAATAAGGTCTATGAGTTTAACAGAACTCATATGGCAGGTGAAAACCTGAGAAAAATCCAACCAGGAATTCTGAGGTTTGTAGTTTTCAGGTAAATGCCTATCCAGTGTCTGTGGGTCAGATTGCACTTCCTAAGGCTTCCAGTAGATGTCAACAGTCTTTAGAAGTTGTTTTAGGCTTCTATTGTGAAAGGGGTGAGAATAAGAGCACTCAGAGTAAGTGGCTTAGCTGAAAGTCATGAGTTGTTTATCGCGTGTGGCCGTGAGCGCGTCGTTGGTTATCTTTCTTTTCTATTGTCAACACTGTTGTCTGGTTGAAATAATATTGAATATTTATGATTAAAAGATCATAAGGATTGATTATAGACATCGTT
Organism: Oncorhynchus masou masou; assembly: GCF_036934945.1. Taxonomy (NCBI): domain Eukaryota; kingdom Metazoa; phylum Chordata; class Actinopteri; order Salmoniformes; family Salmonidae; genus Oncorhynchus; species Oncorhynchus masou. The sequence continues at coordinate 82,541,995 of NC_088235.1, read as the reverse complement.
TGACATGTTTCTACGAACTTTAATCAAACTTTTTTGACTTTTCGTATGGAAGTTGTGCCCGCGCTTTGGGCATATGGATTACTGAACTAAACGTGCAAACAAAAATTAGGTATTTGGACATAAAGATGAACTTTATCGAACAAAACAAACATTTATTGTGTAACATGGAGTCCTGGGAGTGCCACCAGATGAAGATCAAAGGTAAGTGATTCATTTTAACGTTATTTCTGACTTTTGTCACCTCTCCTTGGCTGGAAAATGTCTGTATGGTTTTTGTGGCTTGGCGCTGTCCTAACATAATCACATGGTGTGCTTTCACCTTAAAGCCTTTTTGAAATCTGACACAGCGGCTGGATTAACAAGAAGTTTCTTTAATCCTATGTATAACACTTGTATCTTTCATCAATGTTTGAGTATTTCTGTAATTTAATTTGGTTCTATGCAATTTCACCAGATGTTTGTTTGAGACAATGCATTACTGAACATAAAGCGTCAAATTAAACTGAGGTTTTTGGACATAAAGATTCACTTTATCGAACAAAACAAACATTTATTGCGTAACATGGAGTCCTGGGAGTGCCACCAGATGAAGATCATCAAAGGTTAGTGATTAATTTTAACTCAATTTCTGACTTTTATGACACTGGAAAATGTCTGTATGGTTTTTTGTGGCATGGCACTGTCCTAACATAATCGCATGGTGTGCTTTCGCCGTAAAGCCTTTTTGAAATCTGACACAGTGGCTGGATTTTAGAAGAAGTTTAGCTTTAAAATGGTGTATAATACTTGTATGTTTGAGGAATTTTAATTATGAGATTTCTGTTGTTAATAAATAAAGATAATAAAACATAAAGATATAAAACTGTATTTTTTGTGAAGAATCAACCACAAGTGGGACACAATCATGAAGTGGAACGACATTTATTGGATATTTCAAACTTTTTTAACAAATCAAAAACTGAAAAATTGGGCGTGCAAAATTATTCAGCCCCAGCCTTGTTGTTGATTCTTCACAAAAAAATACAGTTGTATATCTTTATGTTTGAAGCCTGAAATGTGGCAAAAGGTCGCAAAGTTCAAGGGGGCCGAATACTTTCGCAAGGCACTGTACTTCCCAGACCACAGGGGATATGATTCAAGAGAGATGGCAGGTCCTCCACATTCGGGTGCCCAGTCCGTGATTTTCATTCTCGACCATGAGATGGTGGGGTTATGGCATTGGAGCCATAGGAGGCCGAGGATGATCTTGTGAACTGGATCACTAATTGTTAGAAAGGAATGTTTTCCTGATGAGTGGACTCCACAGTGAGGGTGAGTGGTGTGGTGATGTGTGTAATGGTTCCGGATCATAGTGATCAGTTATCCAGGGCTTGAACAAGAAACAGATAGGAGAGCGGGTATGAGGTGATGTTGAGAGAGGAGGCAAGGGTCTGGTCAATAAAGTTCCCCTTGGCACCGGAATCCACTAGCACTGTAGATTGACACAAGGGTCTGGCAGAAAATGATGCAGATGGGAATACACACAGCAGCCCCAGGAGGTAGAAGATCACATGACCGTCTCTCTACTCTCGTGGATCCCGAGTTCGGACATAACGGACACGACTGAAGCTGCTGCCCTCCTTCACCACAATAGGGACAGAGCCCCAGCTGTTTCCATCTACGTTGTTCAGCCACAGGGAGGCGTGTGACCCCTACTTCCATGGGTTCAGAATCTGATACAGAGTGGTCACTGAGGGAGGGAGAGAACTGATGAGGGTACCGATGCTCCCAATGTAGGTTGTCCAGACAGATGGCCATCGCAATGAGTACGTCCAAGGAGAGGTTGTCGTCTTCACATGCCAGTTCCGTCTGGACCTCCTCGCGCAGTCCTCCTCTGAATAGCGTACGGCTCATTCCATCCTTTGGCTGCTGCTACAGTCTGGAAGGTGAGGGCGTACTCTGCAGCGGTCTGGTCATGCTGACATAGTTGGAATAGGTGCTCACTCCCCTCTCTACCCTCCGGTGGATGATCGAAGATGCCTCTGAACAGAGTCATGAACCCTTTATACGAATCCAGCTCCTCCTCTCCTCGACAGCCGTAGCTCACTCCAATGCCCACCCAGTCAGCAGAGAAATAACCGTGGCATCTTTGGACCTTTCAGTGGTTGGGGTTCCCATCTGTTGCGCAAAATAGAGGGAGCACTAGAATAGGGAGACACGGCATTTAGATGGGGGTTCCGTCTTATCTATCTGGGAGGGACAGAAGGGCATCGCTGACCTGGGCGGACTGTTACATGGACTGGTGTACTGGGTTGACTGGTGGCAGAGTATCCTCCACTAATTGAAGGCAACGCCTCTCTGGTATGTTTGAGACATTGAAGACTGAAGCACATCTTCCATAGCCTTCCCCAGTTGCACCAGCTGGTCGTGGTGTTGACGAAGTAGGTATCCCTGTTCATCAACCATTTGGGAGATGTCCTGATTTCCTGCTGCTTCCATTTGTTGAGGCAGTATTCTGTATCGTAGACGCTGGTACTCGGGAAGCAAGTGCAGGTGGTGAGTTTTATAATAAACGGAACATGGCACAATACAAGAAACAAGAGTAGCATACAGACATGAAACACATAGTGAATACTGTCTGGGGAATGAACCTAAGGGAGTGCCAGATAAAGGGGAGGTAATGAGTGAGGTAATGGAATCCAGGTGTGCCTCATGATGAAGCGCAGGTATGCATAATGATTGATGCCAGGTGTGCGTAATGATGGTTGCCAGGACCGGTGTATTAGTAAACCAGTGACGTTGAGCGCCGGAGGGAGGAGTGGGTGTAGACGTGACACCAGGCCACTCTTGAACGTCTGAAACCAGATAGAAAGTATATAGAAATGATCATGGAACTACAAGTTTTCAAATAACTGCTCCTTTTTCTGGCCCACAAATTGCTTTTGCAAAACAAATCTGTCCGAAAAAATTCTCTGCATCCCTTCACTTAATTCTGAGATCCCAATGTGGCCCTCAAGCCTAATTTATTGCCCACCCCTGGTTTAGAGGAACTATTTATATTGACTATATTATATTTATATATTATATATTTCTCACCCTCCCTTTCCTGCTCTTACTTCCTGTTCCTTCATCCATTACCCCCGTGTCTCTCCCCTTTTTTCCAACAACTTTCCTACTCTGATTACTCCCCCTCTTCCTCCTGATTGCTCACATCTTCTCTCCCCCTTCCTTCCCTCCCTTCGTTTCAGATATTCCTGATTAATCTGAAACGTCGTCTGGACAGGAGACAGAGGATGTTGAGCACCATGGCCTCTCTGGGTCTGCAGGCCACCATCACTGACGCAGTGGACGGCAAGTAGGTCTCTCTCTCTCGCACACACACACGCACACACACGCACACACACACACACACACACACACACGCACACGCACGCGCACGCGCACACGCACACGCACACACGCGCACGCACACGCACACACACACAGGACTGCATAGCTGCATGGGACACTATGGTTTAAATGAGTTCTCTGTTCATCGATCACAATCCCTCTCTTTCTCTCTCTCTCACTCTCCTTCTCTCTCTCTCAGGGCTCTGAACTCTTCTCAGCTGCAGGCATTGGGTATAGAGATGATTCCAGGTTATCAGGACCCGTACTCTGGCCGTGTTCTAACCAGAGGAGAGATAGGCTGCTTCCTCAGCCACCACTCCACCTGGGTACAGGTACGCTGAACTAATCATACTGTCCTTACGATAGATGGATGCAGATCCCCTATCCTATCAGTGGTTGTGTCCTCTTGCGGATTTGTGACCTCCAACCTATTCTCTGTGCCGTTGTCAGATGGCGGAGCGTGGTCTTTCCAAGGTGCTGGTGCTGGAGGATGACGTGCGCTTTGAGCCCAGGTTTAAGAGACGAATGATGACCATCATAGAGGAAGTAGAGAAGGCCCAGCTGGACTGGGATCTCATGTAAGAAATAAGTCTACAAGTAGCATTGTTATGATGTGTAATTCTACACTTTGGGCTTATGTATAATTCATTCCATCTATCGTTCTCTCTCTCTCTCCTGCAGCTATGTAGGGCGTAAGCGTATGCAGGTGCACCAACCGGAGCGTTCGGTGGAAGGGGTTAATAACCTGGTGGAGGCTGACTACTCTTATTGGACGCTGGGCTATGCCCTGTCAGCGCAGGGTGCCAGGAAGCTGCTGGCTGCTCAGGCCTTCAGCAAGATGCTACCTGTCGATGAGTTCCTCCCTGTCATGTTCAACAAACACCCCAAGTAAGTGACTGGCTGACTGCACTGACACAGGCGGAGACAGATAGGGGGTCAGACAGGGGGACGGACAGACAGGGAACGGACAGGAGAACCGACGGGGACAGACAGAGGGTCAGGGAAGTGCATAGAAAGACTGCTAGAGACAGAAAGACAAACAGACTCGTATTGAGATACCATCTGCATGAGGGACAGACTTATTTTAGCATCTACATTTATAACAGCATCTACATTGTATGCAGAGGAGTGCAGAAACAAACACGGAGAGGATGCAGACAGACTTACGTTTCGACAGTCAAAGTCAGACAGACTAACACAGAGACTAGAAACAGACTAGAAGACCAATCAGAACAAAAATGAAGTGTGCCGCACAGTAATACATACATAGGCAAAAATACATGTGTCCATATAGCCTGCTGTTTTAGAGGTACACCAGCATGCCCCCGTCTTCCTCTTATTTCTCCCTCATTCATTCTCTTCAACACCTTTCCCCACGCCATCTCTCTCTTGCCTCCTTCTTTTCTCTTCCTCTCTCTCGCTCTCTATTCATCTCTGTCTCCCCCTCTCTCTCTCCTGTATGGAGTGGGTCCCTTACCCTCGTAGGACACACAATGGTTCCCTATCTGTCTGCTTCATCCTGGGGAAATCCTGCTCTACCCTCTCTCCACCTCTTAGCCCCATCTCTGTCTCTGACACCCTGTCCTCTGCCTCTCCTTGCTCCCCTGCCCCTTTTCTCTCTCACCTCTCTCCTAACCCTCTCCGCCCTTCCCACTCCCCCTATTTTTCCCTCAGTCTTCCTACCCTCTTTGCATTTTCCCCTCTGTCCTCCCCTCTCTTCCCGTCTCTCTTCCTCTCCCTCTCTCTTTCCCTCACTCGCTCTCGGAGGAATGTGGGTCCGGAATGGTTCTTCCTGCTACTGGTGAGAGGGACAGGATTCCCATTTATCCAGAGCTGAGCATGGGGGTGGGGAGAGATGGACAGGGAGAGTGTGTGTGTGTGTGTGTGTGTGTGTGTGTGTGTGTGTGTGTGTGTGTGTGTGAAATAAAATTGAATTTAATAAAATCTACTTTTATTTGTCACATGCTTCGTAAACAGGGCCCATCCCAAAAATGTAGAGGGAAAAATATATAAAAATAATAACACAACAAATAAATACACAATGAGTAATGAATGATAACTTGGCTATGTACACAAGGTACCAGTATCGATGTGCAGTGGTATGAGGTAATTTAGGTAGCTATGTACTGTACATATAGGTATGGGTAAAGTGATTAGGCAACAGGATCGATAATAAACAGTAAAAAAGGGTCATCACATATGTCAATGCAGATAGTCCGGGTAGCAATTTGGTTAACTTGTGTCTTGGGGATAGAAGCTGTTCAGGGTCCTGTTGGTTCCAGACTTGGTGCATCGGTACCGCTTGCTGTGAGGTAGCAGAGCGAACAGTCTGTGTCTTGGGTGGCTGGAGTCTTTGCTAGGGCCTTCCTCTGACACTGCCTGATATAGAGGTCCTGAATGGCAGGGAGGTAGGCCCCAGTGATGTACAGGACCATACGCACCACCCTCTGTAACGCCTTGCGGTCGGATGCCATTGCCATACCAAGTGGTGATGCAGCCAGTCAAGATGCTCTTAATGGTGCAGCTAATTAATCTCTCAGCACTACTGACCTCTCTATAGGGTGTGTGTGTATCCGTCTGTGTGTCTGTGTATCCGTGTGTGTGCGTGTCTGAGTGTGAGTATGAATTACTATGTAAATACAGACCACAGCATGTGTTTGTGTGTGTGTGAGAGAGAGCACGGGAGAGGGAAAGAGAAGGAGTGCTATGTAAACACACAGTCAGCAATGTGTGTAGTTGGTAAACGTAGGTTGTGTAATATGTGTGGGAAATTTCAATATGTGAGTATCTGAGAGAGAGAGAGCGAGAAAGAGAGTGCTAAGTCTGGAGAGAGTGAATGAGCGTGAAAGTGGGTTAGGGATGCCCTGCAGGTTCTCCTCTCCTCTGCCTGCTCTGTGCTGACGCTGGGAGAATTAAACACTCAGACTAAGTCTCTCTCAGGGTTCACCTCCCTGGGCAGAAATTCAGGCATTAGGTTACACTCTCTTTGAGTGCTGACACTCAAATGGCCACAGGGGGGGCTGACCTCCACCAGCTGACCTCTGGCTGACAGGGCCTGACTGATTGAAGTGGACGTGTCACTCCTCTCCCCTCTCTGCACCCCTGCCACTCTCTGACTCACTTAGATTTTTTTTTTTTTTTTTTAAATGTACCTTTATTTAACCAGGTAGGCCAGTTGAGAACAAGTTCTCATTTACAACTGCGACCTGGCCAAGATAAAGCAAAGCAGTACAACACAAACAACAACACAGAGTTACACATGGAATAAACAAACATACAGTCAATAATATAATTGAAAAAAGTCTATATACAGTGTGTGCAAATGAGGTAGGATAAGGGAGGTAAGGCAATAAATAGGCCATAGTGGCAAAATAATTAAAATATACAATTAAACACTGGAGTGATAGATGTGCAGAAGATGAGTGTACAAGTAGAGATACTGGGGTGCAAAGGAGCAAAATAAATAACAGTATGGGGATGAGGTAGTTGGATGGGCTTATGACAGATGGGCTGTGTACTGCTGCAGTGATCGGTAAGCTGCTCTGACAGCTGATGCTTAACATTAGTGAGGGAGATATAAGTCTCCAACTTCAGTGATTTTTGCAATTCGTTCCAGTCATTGGCAGCATAGAACTGGAAGGAAAGGCGGCCAAAGTAGGCGTTGGCTTTGGGGGTGACCAGTGAAACATACCTGCTGGACCACGTGCTACGGGTTGGTGTTGCTATGGTGACTAGTGAGCTGAGACAAGGCGGAGCTATACCTAGCAAAGGCTTATAGATGACCTAGAGCCAGTGGGTTTGGCGACGAATATGAAGCGAGGACTAGCCAACGTGAGCATACAGGTCGCAGTGGTGGGTAGTACAGTGCCTTGCGAAAGTATTCGGCGACCTTGAACTTTGCGACCTTTTGCCACATTTCAGGCTTCAAACATAAAGATATAAAACTGTATTTTTTTGTAAAGAATCAACAACAAGTGGGACACAATCATGAAGTGGAACGACATTTATTGGATATTTCAAACTTTTTTAACAAATCAAAAACTGAAAAATTGGGCGTGCAAAATTATTCAGCCCCTTTACTTTCAGTGCAGCAAACTCTCTCCAGAAGTTCAGTGAGGATCTCTGAATGATCCAATGTTGACCTCAATGACTAATGATGATAAATACAATCCACCTGTGTGTAATCAAGTCTCCGTATAAATGCACCTGCACTGTGATAGTCTCAGAGGTCCGTTAAAAGCGCAGAGAGCATCATGAAGAACAAGGAACACACCAGGCAGGTCCGAGATACTGTTGTGAAGAAGTTTAAAGCTGGATTTGGATACAAAAAGATTTCCCAAGCTTTAAACATCCCAAGCAGCACTGTGCAAGCGATAATATTGAAATGGAAGGAGTATCAGACCACTGCAAATCTACCAAGACCTGGCCGTCCCTCTAAACTTTCAGCTCATACAAGGAGAAGACTGATCAGAGATGCAGCCAAGAGGCCCATGATCACTCTGGATGAACTGCAGAGATCTACAGCTGAGGTGGGAGACTCTGTCCATAGGACAACAATCAGTCGTATATTGCACAAATCTGGCCTTTATGGAAGAGTGGCAAGAAGAAAGCCATTTCTTAAAGATATCCATAAAAGGTGTTGTTTAAAGTTTGCCACAAGCCACCTGGGAGACACACCAAACATGTGGAAGAAGGTGCTCTGGTCAGATGAAACCAAAATTTGACTTTTTGGCAACAATGCAAAACGTTATGTTTGGCGTAAAAGCAACACAGCTCATCACACTGAACACACCATCCCCACTGTCAAACATGGCGGTGGCTGCATCATGGTTCGTGCCTGCTTTTCTTCAGCAGGGACAGTGAAGATGGTTCAAATTGATGGGAAGATGGATGGAGCCAAATACAGGACCATTCTGGAAGAAAACCTGATGGAGTCTGCAAAAGACCTGAGACGGACGGAGATTTGTCTTCCAACAAGACAATGATCCAAAACATAAAGCAAAATCTACAATGGAATGGTTCAAAAATAAACATATCCAGGTGTTAGAATGGCCAAGTCAAAGTCCAGACCTGAATCCAATCGAGAATCTGTGGAAAGAACTGAAAACTACTGTTCACAAATGCTCTCCATCCAACCTCACTGAGCTCGAGCTGTTTTGCAAGGAGGAATGGGGAAAAATTTCAGTCTCTCGATGTGCAAAACTGATAGAGACATACCCCAAGCGACTTACAGCTGTAATCGCAACAAAAGGTGGCGCTACAAAGTATTAACTTAAGGGGGCTGAATAATTTTGCACGCCCAATTTTTCAGTTTTTGATTTGTTAAAAAAGTTTGAAATATCCAATAAATGTCGTTCCACTTCATGATTGTGTCCCACTTGTTGTTGATTCTTCACAAAAAAATACAGTTTTATATCTTTATGTTTGAAGCCTGAAATGTGGCAAAAGGTCGCAAAGTTCAAGGGGCCGAAAACTTTCGCAAAGCACTGTATATGGGGCTTTGGTGACAAAACAGATGGCACTGTGATAGACTGCATCCAATTTTCTGAGTAGAGTGTTGAAGGCTACTTTGTAAATAGCATCGCCGAAGTCGAGGATCGGTAGGATAGTCAGTTTTACGAGGGTGTGTTTGGCAGCAGGAGTGAAGGAGGCTTTGTTGCGAAATAACAAGTCGATTCTAGATTTAACTTTGGATTAGAGATGCTTAATGTGAGTCTGGAAGGAGAGTTTACAGTCTAGCCAGACACCTAGGTATTTATAGTTGTCCACATATTCTAAGTCAGAACCATCCAGAGTATTGATGCTAGTCGGGCGGGCGGTGTGGGCAGCGATCGGTTGAAGAGCATGCATTTCATTTTACTAGCGTTTAAGAGCAGTTGGAGGCTATGGAAGGAGTGTTGTATGGTGTTGAAGCTCGTTTGGAGGTTGTTAACACAATGTCCAAAGAAGGGGCCAGATGTATACAGAATGGTGCCTTCTGTGTAGAGGTGGATCAGAGAATCACCAGCAGCAAGAGCAACATCATTGATGTATACAGAGAAAAGAGTCGGCCCGAGAATGGAACCCTGTGGCACCCCCAGAGACTGCCAGAGGTCCGGACAACAGGCCCTTCGATTTGACACGCTGACCTCTATCTGAGAAGTAGTTAGTGAACCAGGCGAGGCAGTCATTAGAGAAACCAAGGCTGTTGAGTCTGCCGATAAGAATGCGGTGATTGACAGAGTCAAAAGCCTTGGCCAGGTCGATGAAGACGGCTGCACAGTACTGTCTTTTATCGATGGCGGTTATGATATCGTTTAGGACCTTGAGCGTGGCTGAGGTGCACCCGTGACCAGCTCGGAAACCAGTTGCTGCGGGGAGTGCAGAGCTGGTGCAGAGCTGTTGGCCGGGTTTGGGGTAGCCAGATGGAAAGCATGGCCAGCCGTAGAGAAATACTTTTTGAAATTCTCGATAATCGTGGATTTATCAGTGGTGACAGTGTTTCCTAGTCTCAGTGCAGTAGGCAGCTGGGAGGAGGTACTCTTATTCTCCATGGACTTTAGTGTCCCAAAACCTTTTGGAATTAGTGCTGCAGGATGCAAACTTCTGTTTGAAAAAGCTAGCCTTTGCTTTCCTGTATGACTGTGTATATTGGTTCCTGACTTCCCTGAAAAGTTGCATATCACGGGGACTATTCGAAGCTAGTGCAGTATGCCACAGAGTGTTCTTGTGCTGGTCAGGGGCAGTCAGGTCTGGAGTGAACCAAGGGCTATGTCTGTTCTTAGTTCTATATTTTGATGATGACATGTTAAAGTGTTTTTTCAAGATACTGGAATAATCCGTCTATCACTCTCTGGCTCTGCCAGGTTCCATGATCAACTTTTAACAGGTGGTGCTGAATTACCATATATAAGCCTCTCCTTCTCTCCCTGTATCATTCTGCATGGTGCACGAAATGCACTTTGATGACAGATGACTATGTCTTCCTCCCTCCTTCTATGTGTGAGACTCTCTGATGTGTTAATGAACCCTTCTGTCTTTCCGCTTCTCTCCGTCAGTTCTGACTTCATGTCTCACTTTGAGCCTCGGGACCTGAAGGCCTTCTCTGTGGAGCCCCTCCTCCTGTACCCCACCCACTACACGGGCGAGCCGGGCTACGTGAGTGACACGGAGACCTCCACCATCTGGGACGACGAGGCCACCGCCACCGACTGGGACCGCCTGCACCAGCACGCCAGGAAGACAGAGCAGCAAGGCCGCATCCACACCGTGGCTCAGAACAGTGTGACGGGAGACTCACCTCCGCCTGCCGCCCGCTCCACACGTGATGAACTCTGAGAAGGAAGAGAGAGAGACTTGTAGACGTGCTTTTGCACGGACACACACATGGACATACACATGGACACACAAGGACATACACATTCACACACTCATGCGCATGCACGCACGCATGCACTCTCTCTCTCTCACACTCACACATACACACACACACACACACACACACACACGCACACACACACACACACCCAACTGGATACACAGTCAACTACTCTGCTCAGTGCGTTTTCTCATTGGCTATCTGCTGTCTACTAGCATATTAGCAGGCTGAGATGTTAATCCCATTGGATGCCTGATGAGGGGTGGAGTGGTCTGTGCACTGAGAAAGTGGGCCCAGGACCTCAGATGTATTTATTTCCCTTGCGTTCTACAGTCTGACACACACACACACACACACACACACACACACACACACCCCAAACACATACACACATACACAGTCAGAGAGAGACCTTGAAGAGACTCAGAGAGAAGGACTGGGGGGACCTGAACACCCACACCATGCAGGGACGATGTGAGAGAGACAGAGACTGGACGACCTGAGACTGCAACATGCGGAAGACAGATATTGTTGTTTGCAGTACAGAGATAAAACTCACAAACCAATGTTTATTGTATTGTTAAAAAAGGATGATTATTGTAATTTAAAAATAACATGTGGTTTATGGGCAGCCCAGGGAATAAAGGAATCTTACAGCTGTCTGGAATGACGTGGTGTGTGTGTGCGCTTGTGTGCATGCAGGCTGGTGTTTGTGTTTTTCCATGATCGCAAGTATACCCAGGAGTGCTGTCAGTTGCTATGATGTCATATCACTGTCACTACCAGACACACTCAACACGTGTACGTACACACTCAAACACACATGCAAGAGCGCACACACACACTGTCACAATCATTTGCCATTTGATTCTTTGTAAGAAGCATGTCAGGACAGAGATGATGGAGGACAGTGTTCCCCTGAGACAGTCAGCCTGTGAACCTGTAGATACTGTTGTAGCAGTCAGCAGACTGGCCCTGTTACACACAGATCAGACTACACTCATCTGGCTTTACACTGAGCTGAGCTCAACCTGGCATTTCATCTAACTGGAATGGTGGTGCTACAAATCTGTGTTTTCATTCACTCTGCAGTTTGTTTGTTTGATTCGGCCATATCTCCTGCTATCATCTCTGTTATGGCTACAGGGTTTGAAACGACTATGGTGTAAGGGTTTGGCCGTGTATTGCTGTTATTTCAATTGTATCACTAACCCAAACTACTGCACTGTTCCCACGACCTTGTCATGTCGACCTTACTGTCTGTAGCATAGACACAGCTTTGGTCAACGGCGACATTTCACTCAAGAACATGACTCATGCACAGTAAATGGCCACAGTTTTTCGGGCCCCAGTCATAGTCAAAGCATGTGCACTGTATGCATGTACAGGTAGACACTCCGCTTAGTATTCAGTACACTATGTTCTATCCCATGGTGTGCACCGTGTTCAGGTTATAGGAAATTCCTCTCTGGGTTTTACTGTTCCCGTTCGTAGAATCAGTCATTGAGGCTCAGACCTGCATGGGGAACAGAGGAAGGGAGAGAGAGAAGAGGAGAAACTGTCCAGAACGGAGGATTTTACGAGACACATGAGTTCCATAAAGAGACAGGCAGGTTGGATATGGAGAAGTCTGCCTCTGAGCCCTGAATACTTCTACTGCTGGACAGGAGGATGATAAGGAGGAGGCCACAGTAACCTACAGCACCATATCAGAACCACACCTCTAACCATACACGAACAGTAGCTAGCTATTATAAGAGCCCAGTGTGGTGTTTGTTTGCCTGAGTGATTTAACTAACTGTGATAATACCTGTGAACATGTTGATATTCTGTCTTGTCTGTGTTGACATTGTCCCTGAGTCTCAATCTCCTTCTGTTGAATTAGAAAGAGGCAATGTCGCCACCTGCTGGTCATGAGCAGGTGTTGAATTTGGAATTCAGATGTGGAGGAGCAGCCCCATTTGACAGGTTAGAGTTAGGGTTGAGCCATGTTGACTGTTATCCGCCATGTCTCTCCACACTTTCCTCTTGTCCTATGCCCACACCCTGGCTCAACTCTAACCCTAACCCTGGTTTATAAGGCCAGAGGGGGTGTAGCATATGGCCAATATACAACGGCTGAGGGCTGTTCTTATGGATACCACAGCTGTTAGCTGTGGTATATCGCCCATATACCACAAACCTCTGAGGTGCCTTATTGCTATTATTAACTGGTTACCAACATAATTAGAGCAGTAAAAACTTTTTTTTTGTCATACCCGTGGTATACGGTCTGATATACCACGTCTTGCAGCCAATCATCATTCAAGGCTGGAAACACCCAGTTTATAATGTACTTTTGATCCTACTTTTTATCTGGCTATGAGTGATAATGCAAATGTCATTGATTAGAGTTATTACCTGAACACAAAGGACAACCAGCCAGGGGATACCGATGGTACAGAAGGGGAATGTCTGACTAAATCAACAACGGCTTGGCTCATTTAGTAGGAGTCCCCTTTTCATTCAATGACCAATGACCATAGAGTACAAGGTTGAATTCTGTTTATTAAAATACTTTGGTTCACTCTCAAGCTGTAGTTATAAAGTACTGTCAGGCAGCACACGTGAAGATACTCATCCCAAAGACACAGTAATCCATACACAAATGTTTTATTTTTACCTTTATTTTACTAGGCAAGTCAGTTAAGAACAAATTCATATTTTCAATGGCAGCCTAGGAACAGCGGATTAAATGCCTGTTCAGGGGCAGAAGGACAGATTTGTACCTTGTCAGCTTGGGGATTCGAACTTGCAACCTTTCGGTTACTAGTCCAACGCTCTAACCACTAGGCTACCCTGCCGCCCCGCACACACACACACACACACACCCACCCCCCCCCCCCCACACACACACACACACACACACACACACACACACACACACACACACACACACACACACACACACACACACACACACACACACACACACACACACACACACACACACACACACACACACACACACACACACATACAAGCAGATAGACGGCCACAGAGGACGTAAGATAGAGAGGTGCAGAGCGGCACTGCAGCTGTTAGTGTGAGTCAGTAGTTCAGCACTGCAGCTGGAGAGGGAGCACGACGGGAGAGATAGTGTGTGATTGCTGTACTGTGTGTGAGTGTGAAAGCAAGAGATAAAGCTGGGGCCGAGTGATTTGCTGCTGCTGCTGGACAGAGGCTGAGGCATCGTGGAGATGAATGTGTCAAACGACAGTAGACGACAGAACAGACACATGACGGAGTGCGAGAAAATGAAGAGAGCATATCTTTAAGAGATTTCCCTCCATCTTTCTCTCTCTCTTTCTGTCCTCCTCCTCTATGCAGCAGAGCAGACGATGCTAGTGTCTCTCTAATGGAGGGATTCTGCACACGCACTCAGGTAGGAAATACTGCTGACCTCACACACTGAGTTATTACCTTTCTCTGTGCATCACTTCATTCCTATTTTGTTTAATATCCCCACCAAATGACTTCATAGTTTAGTTTGGAGTGGGCAGGGTATGGTTGTAATGAGATTGGTAGATTTGAAATATTAATGTGTTTAGCTTTATAAATAATATGTTTGTATGGGGAGTTGGAGAACTGGCCTGTCTGCTTTTCTACATACTTGAGCTGCATTTGTTTGTACATATGTGAGGGTGTGTGTGCAGTATGCGTACATGTACAGTACTTTAGGGGGGTGGCAGGGGGAGTGCAGAGAGTGATAAAGTACACCTAACATCAATTTGCTCAGATGAAGTCTGCAATATTCATCAGTCCCAGTCTGTTCTGGCACATGCTTTCCCCTGTTCTCCTCGTTTCCCCCTTTCCACTTCTCTCTACTCTGTCACTTCCCTTCCATTCTTTCTTTCTCTCTCTTTCTATTTGTTTCCCCTGTGCTGCACCCCACCCGCCCCTCTCTCTTTCTCTCTCTCTCTCTGTTTGTTTGTCCGGCTATAGGCTGCAGTGCTGAGCTAGGCTGGGTAGGGATGGGTCTGTGTAGTATTCTCCAGTGTGCTCCAGGCCCCTGTGCCCCTCTGAGCATCAGACTCACGCACACATGCAGAGTCCTCCCACCTCTCACCATCCTGTCCTCTAGCCTCTAGCGCAGTGCCAAAACAGGGTGCATCTACATGGGTAGGCAGACAGGTATTCAGGCAAGTACACACTCACAGCAAACACAAACAGAGTATACGGAGCACACAATGCAAAACACAGCTGGCATCAACTCCATTCACTATTGTTGGTTAAATATTATACACATGACAGTTTCATTTTTGAGAGTTGTGTTGTGACTCCCCTGCACTATGTTCTTCTGGATCTTCCTCTTTTCAAGTCTCTGTGCTGGGACTGACTGACTGCTGTTGGCACTTCCTTCTCTACCTCCCGGTCGCCCAGGCAGCCACAGAGCGAGCAGGGGGAGAAGAACCCAGGGGAAGAGGGAGGAGATTGGGGTTGACCCCTCCAAGGTGCAGGCATCCTGGCATGTCTGACCACATTGATAGGGTGAAGATAGGCTGGGAAGGGGGCATTAACTACCCTAGATTGGGGTGTGGAGATGTGCATGGATGTGTTCAGGTGTGGGGGAGAGAGCAGGGTGAGCGCTTGGGGAGTGTGGGTTCTCTCCACAGGCTCTGTGTATGTCCTCAGTGGGAGGTCCAAAAAGGCAGGGCCTATGCCTGTAATAGCTGATATCTGAATTGCATTAACCCTGTCCGCCTCTACCCTCTCAGGCAGCAGGGGGAGCTGTAGGGCCGACGGTGGGACATCTCTAACAAAACACCTTAGCAGATGCCCCCAAGCAGCTCCAGAGATGAGGCTGAGGGTGAGTCGAGGCCAGAGGGCAGCCAGGCTGCGGAGGCCTGTTTGGTTGTCCAGACTGTGGGTCTGGCTGGGGGCTGTGTGGTAGAGCTGGGAGAAGAGCAGATCCAGGCGCACCCATGGATAGTGCAGCAAGAAGGAGATCAGGGTCTGGGAACACTCCTGGCACGGCGTGTAGTTACAGTACAGTATGATGTAGCTCACTTCCTCACACAAATCTAGTACTGAGGACAAGTAGCTGGGGAGGGACACACAAGAGCCTTGCAGTAAATGCATACAATATCGACATTGCTACACAGTTTGCATTGAGAGTATGAGTGACAAACTCTGACTCACCCCTGATGGTCAAACAGCAGGGGCTCAGGGTGTTGACCTTGTGCAAGACAGTTGCTAGCCTGGCCCCTCTTGACTAAGGTCCCACTGGAGCCCCATAGCTCATAGAACAGCCGCAGGGCCCTGGCCCCCGAGGGCCCCATGGGAAAGCCAAATGCTTCACAGAACTGGGAGTAGGACACGGCTGCCTCTGCCCCTGTCAGGATGTGTTGGGGACACTGAGGGCAGTCAGGAGATCTGGATGCTGCCTGATGGTCACTCATCACACTGACCTGCAGGGGGCAGTACACACAGACACAGTGAAAATATTCCAGGTAAACAAGTGTTGTACACGGGAACATCATGTTCACCACTTTACCAAAATATATGCACAACTAAATGTGTGGGAACTGCAGGGCATATCTATTGCAGTGTGTCTGTTGAGAGACAAATGTATTCTATGTAAATGGTCATTGTTATTCACCAAAGGAAAAAAATATTTTTCTTTAAGATGTATTGAGCTGCTGAGAGTCATATAGCTGATTATTATTACGTAAGATGTGATATTCTTGTGTAACAGGGTGAAATGAGTCAGTTATGCCAGAGGAGAGGAGAGACTGGGCTCTTGACTCAGTTGATTCGTGATGAGTAACAGCTTCACTGGAAGGAAAGTAGAGACGTCTCCACAGAGTAAACATGACCCCATTGGCCCCATGTGGGTATTTGCTGGGCAAGGTGGACACAGACTAGCCCACATAAGCCCAAAACAGACCTGCCTACAACAGCCCAACACGGTCCACACCAGCCCAACACAGGCCAGCCCACGCCAAGCCCAACACAGGATAGCCCACATCAATCACACATCAGCAAAACACAGGCTAGCCCACACTAGCACAACAGGGGCGAGACCACACTAAGCCCAGCATAAGCTAGCCACCACCAAACCCAGCTAGAAGAGGGGGCTCGTTAGAATATTTGGGGGTATGGTGTGCACACAGGCCTTTTTCTGCAACCGTTACTGAGAGTATCGTTTCAGTTTAAGTGTTCTGTTGTGTGGTGCCCATGTTTTTTATCTTGTACACCATGAAGTCTTTAAAAAAAGTGCTTGTGACATACAGTACCAAACATTTGGACACACCTACTTATTCAAGAGTTTTTCTTTATTTGTACTATCTTCTACATTGTAGAATAATAGTGAAGACACATTAGTGAAGACATCAAAACTATGAAATAACACATCATGTAGTAACCAAAAAGCAAAACAAAATATAGTTTATATTTGAGAAATCTTCAAAGTATCCACCCTTTGCCTTGATGACAGCTTTGCACACTCTTGGCATTCTCTCAACCAGCTTCACCTGGAATGTTTTTCCAACCGTCTTGAAGGAGTTCCCACATATGCTGAGCACTTGTTGTTTTCCTTCACTCTGCGGTCCAACTCATCCCAAACTATATCAATTGGGTTGAGGTCGGGTGAGTGTGGAGGACAGGTCATCTGATGCAGCACTTCATCACTCTCCTCTTGGTCAAACAGCCTGGAGGTGTGTTGGGTCATTGTCCTGTTGAAAAACAAATGATAGTCCCACTAAGCCCAAACCAGATGGGATGGCATGTTGCTGCAGAAAGCTGTGGTAGCCATGCTGTATGCCTTGAATTCTAAATAAATCACTGACAGTGTCACCAGCAAAGCACCCCTCGCCATCATACCTCCTCCTCCATGCTTCATGGTGGGAACCACACATGCGGAGATCATCCGTTCACCTACATGGCAGTTGGAACAAAAAATCTGAAATTTGGACTCATCAGACCGAAGGACAGATTTCCACCAGTCTAATGTCCATTGCTTGTGTATCTCGGCCCAAGCAAGTCTCTTCTTAACAGTTTCTCTTGTAAAAATAGCAGAGTAGTGTTTTGCTGAGCTTGGAGGATAAGTGTACCTGGCCTTACTTGGGAACCCAGTGGTGCAGATCTGTTATTTACAAAACAAAATGGCAGGAAAGCAGTGGGTAGAGTAAAAGATAAGAGAAATTAAATGGAGAGAAGGAAATACTATTGGTTTCTAAGAAACACAGTTGCTTCTTCTCTTACTGTCTTTTTGTCTGCCTCCATCCTGTTTTCTCCTCTTGTTCCGTCACTGATCCAGAGATAGTGTAGGCTCTGTGTCGCACTGGCCCCTCTGTGTGTCTGGTAATGTGCAACACTTCCTTCAGTCTTTGTCATCCACAGCTCTTCAGACAGTCACTGTGTAGTCATGTCAAGAAGTGTTTTGTTTTCTGCACGGCCCTGGCCGTACCACGCACCATGGTAACAATCACGGTGGCCACTCAAGGGCACTGGAGTGTGTTGTGTAAAGAGTTACTGTTGGGAAGGACACCCTAAATACTGTATTTGTCTCTGCTTATACAAAGCTGCATAAGTAATATGATTTTGGCATGGCAAAGACTCTGAGTAATGACATCAGACGAGGAAATTTGAGATGTTTTTGCTCTCTGTCGCACAAGATCCATGTGAAATGGTAATATGATACAACAACAAAAAGTGTTTATTTTACTTCTCTGGTATTTCATTTGGGTTGTATACTCATAAGATACACTGCTGTGAGTTGTGTCAGCAATATCTGCTGTGTGTACTGCGTGTGAGTGTATTGCGTGTGAGCTGTGTTGTGAGACTTGTGGGTCTCGCTTTCCCCAGCTGTGTAAAATTATGTAGGCTACACTGAGAGAGAGAGAGAGAGAGAATTGACAGGAAAGAGAGAAAGAGATAGCGGGAAAGAGAGTAAGTATTGGAGTGTTTTGCTTTTTCTGGGGGGAAAGAGTGGAAGAGGGGACTGAACAACAGAAAAAGGAAACGAGGGAGGGGAGAGGAAGAGAGGGGGGGTGCCAGTTCACTAGAAGTCCAGAAGAAATCTGACTTTAGGAGCGACCAGGCTGACACTGCATTCTGTTCACTCACTATTCCTTCCTCTGTCATCTCATTCATGCAAAAACACATTGAACTCTGGCCACACTTGGGTTGATTCACGCTCATTGGGTGTGTCAACGTGTGTTCGGTAGAATGTACAACCCCTGTCATGTTACCACCAGTACTCTGAAATCAAATGGCAATAACTGTCATGGCCGTCGAAAGAAGTGGACCAAAGTGCAGCGTGTTGAGCATACATTTTCCTTTTATTTAAAATGTCCCCCACAAAACAACAAACGAAGAAACAGTGAAGCTTACAGGGCTATAGTGCCACTAACAAAAGTCAACTACCCACACTGAAAGGAGGGAAAAAGGGCTACCTAAGTATGATTCCCAATCAGAGACAACGATAGACAGCTGTCCCTGATTGAGAACCATACCCGGCCAAAACATAGAAATAAAGAAACATAGAAAACAAAACATAGAATGCCCACCCCACATCACACCCTGACCTAACCAAATAGAGAAGTAAAACGTCTCTCTAAGGTCAGGGCATGACAATAACACTACAAGGATAGTCCAACTTCAATTATCCAGAGGTTACAGTTACTGTGCTTCAGTGAAGTTGATGTTATAGGGGATGAGGTTAAACTAGCTAGCTAGGCTTTACCTCCACTACATGGTAGTGGTAGAATGGATATGTCAGATTTCACCAGATTGCATGTGAGTGTGTATGTGGTTGAGTTAGGAAACCGTTACTAACTAGGTCAGTGAGTGAATTAGTGATGACTTGTGTGTGTACAGTATTTAGAGGGCTGCTCCGGATGTATTGATGTTTCTACAGTGGCTGCTGATTCACCTGAGGACAGGATGTTAGGCTTGAATCCAAAGCTTTGGCAGCAATCGGAAGCAACTTTCCTCACCCTGTAGCCTATTCACTGTTGCAACCAGGCATGGCGGTCTGAGTGTAGGCCTGCGTGTGTGTGTGTGTGTGTGTGTGTGTGTGTGTGTGTGTGTGTGTGTGTGTGTGTGTGTGTGTGTGTGTGTGTTGTGTGCGTGTGTGTGTGTGTGTGTGTGTGTGTGTGTGTGTGTGTGTGTGTGTGTGTGTGTGTGTGTGAGCGGTGCCTGGTCCCAGATAATCCTCCTCAGCAACGGCTGCGTTTTACACATGACTGACTCTCTTCCCTACTGCACACTCTCTCTCTCTCTCACACACACACACACACACACACACACACACACACACACACACACACACACACACACACACACACACACACACGCACACGCACACGCACATGCACAGACACACACTCTTCTCTCTTTCTCTCTCAGTCCCTATTAAATCCTATTCTCCAACGTTATCCATTTATGACGATTTGAACCTTGCTTCCAGTCTCAAAGGGCATCATCTGCCACTTTTTGTTGGGTGTTGGTTAACACACCAGTAGAATTAGTAACTGCTGAAACACATAGCTGTTAGGGTTGTACTGTTACTCTCAGATCTCTGGGACAACCCAGACCTCTACCATACTTTAACATGATCTGTGTTACTTTTCTCATAATGGCTGTGGCTATGGAGCTTAGTGGTTTGAGTGGTGTATTAATTTTGGCTCAGGTACCACATAAATTAGGCCATCCAAGTTAACATCATGGAAAACATCCATTAGAATATATTGGAAATCCTGACATCCTCCTTCCATAACATCAACCTCCCTTCTCTCTTTTCCCGTCTTTCATCCACATTTTTAGTCACTGGATAGTTAAGGGGCTTATCCTAAGCTCCTCCCACTCTTGGCTGAGACAGAGTGAGCGAGGGAGAGAAGGAGAGATAGACAATAGAATTTAATCACTCATTTGGTCAGAGCTGGTAGGCTACAACCAAGCTCCACACACACACCGAGAGGGGAAAAGAGAGAGAAGGGGTGAGTTTAAAGGAGAAGAGAAAGAGGAAACGGTGTCTGTTGGAGAGGAAGGCTCATTCACACCTCCAGGAACATAGCGAAGAGGGAATTGCAAGACCAGAGACACAGCAACCTAGACTGGGAGCAGGAGGACAGACCAGCCTACTGAACCACATATGGAGAGAATATAACAGAGAATAAAACCTGAGCCCTTGGGGTACAGAAGACCAGTGACAACAGCAACTCTGAGCCAGTGGATCCACAACAACATTCTACCACCCTGATCCAGACACTGAGAAACCAGAGACCCAGAGATCCAGAGGAAGCCCCAACAGCACCCTCGCACTGCCTTCCAGAGTAGAATATGTCCTGCCAGCCCAGCCAACCCTGCCGCTGAGCCGCTGGGGCACCATGATATCCCACTACCCCCTGGCCATCCTGCTGCCCTGGCCCCCCGGTCCCCACGGACACTGCTCCGACATGGAGGCCTCTCTGCTGGATGGGGAGGGAGGGGTGGCCCTGCAGAGGTACCAGGCTCGATCACCAGAGAGCAGCCCCCGACACTGGGTCAGTCACTACCGGTGTGTGTGTGTGTGTGTGTGTGTGTGTGTGTGTGTGTGTGTGTGTGTGTGTGTGTGTGTGTGTGTGTGTGTGTGTGTGTGTGTGTGTGTGTGTGTGTGTCTCTGTGTGTCTCTGTCTATGGACTATGGTGGATAGTCTTTAATGTTAGGGAAACATTGTTTCACACTTTCTGCTGTGTCCTTCCAGTTTGATGGACTGGTCTTCTCATCTGAAGTGGGTCTATACACTTTCCTGCTCTGTCTCTCTGTCTGAGTTGTCTCTGTGTTCAATCTCTCAGGGATGCTGTGTTCAGGTCTGCAGGGCCAAATTCAAGGAGATATGTTTTGGTAGTTTCATTGTTGGGCTGAGGTGTGAGAGAGACACTGTACAAAGGGATTCAGGAAATTGACAGAAAAGTAGACGATGGCAGACCATTCAATGTCCAAAGTCTTTAGTGTACTAGAAGGAACAGTCCAATGTGATTGTGTTCAGTAGTGAAGGCAGATGGCAGACAGACAGGGGGACAGCTCTACCTTCACAGAGAAGTGTGACCTGTACTTCTGCTGAGCTCTGTTTATTCCTCAAAGATCAATCTGTGTGGTTGTGGTGATTCTGAGGAAACAGAGGAGGGAAAGAGGGGAGGAGAAGGAGGGGGTTGTTGTTGAGCGGGAAGCGAAGCCTCGTCTCTAGCCCCTGTCAGCAGTTCTGCTGCACAGAAGCATGTAGGTAGTGCTGACCACTGGTAACACGCGGTCGCTCTCTCTGACTACTCCTGACCGCTACTGACCTGCTGGTCATCCATCTATTCAGGGAACCTGCATCACTGCTGCCTTCCACACAATTTAAGTTCCAACTACCAAGAAGTGGTTACATCAGAGTCTATCAGCAATATAGCTGGAACATGAACCATGGTTGTGTTTACATATGATGTACTATCAGTGTGTGTTTATAGAGAGGTAATAACAGTTTATTAACCATGTCACTTTGAGTGTTTGCATGAGAGAGATGTTTTGTGTACCTATTTGAGCCCTGAATCTTTTGAATCTGGCATTCACCTAAACATTGTTGATGTGGTATCTAAGAATAGAGGTGTTTGGGTGGTCTGTGTATGTTTAACCAATGAAATGTAGATACGGCAACTATTAGTAGGTCTGTGGCTCAGTACTAAAGTACATAGTGTTGATATGGTGAATATGGATATAATCTGAATGGAGGTCTGTGTGTGCTCAGTGGATATAAAGTGTGACATTGTGAATGTTTATGATGGTCCTCCCCTGGTCCTCTTATCTGACATCCTGGCTGACGTCTCTTCCTGACTCGCTGGACAGTTTCCGCTCATTGTTTCCCGGACAGAAAGGCCAGACCGGACGGCAGGCCTCTCCCACTGACCACTGCTCACACAGATTCCAAACATACATATTCCAAACATACATATTCCAAACACACAGATTTGTGATTTCACACAAAATAATAATACACACACACAGATTTTGTGTACATACGCACATGTACACAATCACAGTGTGTAGGCTAATAGGTCTCAGCTCGTTTTGGCATTGACACACCAAACAATGAGTCTGTGTGTGTTAAATGCAGTCTGAATCGTGCTTGTTTGATTGTTTGTCAGAGAATGACCAACCTCCCTGTACTCTGATGGCACACTATGTTTCCCTATATTAGACTCTTTCCTCTCTATCTATTCACACTATGTTTCCCTATATTAGACTCTTTCCTCTCTATCTATTCACACTATGTTTCCCTATATTAGACTCTCTCCTCTCTATCTATTCACACTATGTTTCCCTATATTAGACTCTTTCCTCTCTATCTATTCACACTATGTTTCCCTATATTAGACTCTCTCCTCTCTATCTATTCACACTATGTTTCCCTATATTAGACTCTCTCCTCCACTGTGGACCCATCCGAGGACACCCCCGGACAGGGCCAAACAGGAAGGATATAACCCCACCCACTTCGCAAAGCACAGCCCCACACCACTAGAGGGATATCTTCAACCATATCTTCAACCACCAACTTACCATCCTGAGATCTATGGCACAACCCAAGGGGGCACCAACCCAGACAGGATGACCACAATGTCACACATGTTTCCCTATAAGACTCTGCTCCTCCCTATCTATTCACACTATGTTTCCCTATATTAGACTCTCTCCTCCCCTATCTATTCCTATGCTTCCCTATATTAGGCTTCCCTATATTAGACTCTCTCCTCCCTATCTATTCAAATCAAATCAAATCAAATCAAATTTATTTATATAGCACTTCGTACATCAGCTGATATCTCAAAGTGCTGTACAGAAACCCAGCCTAAACCCCCAAACAGCAAGCAATGCAGGTGTAGAAGCACGGTGGCTAGGAAAAACTCCCTAGAAAGGCCAAAACCTAGGAAGAAACCTAGCGAGGAACCAGGCTATGTGGGGTGGCCAGTCCTCTTCTGGCTGTGCCGGGTGGAGATTATAACAGAACATGGCCAAGATGTTCAAATGTTCATAAATGACCAGCATGGTCGAATAATAATAAGGCAGAACAGTTGAAACTGGAGCAGCAGCACGGCCAGGTGGACTGGGGACAGCAAGGAGTCATCATGTCAGGTAGTCCTGGGGCATGGTCCTAGGGCTCAGGTCCTCCGAGAGAGAGAAAGAAAGAGAGAAGGAGAGAATTAGAGAACGCACACTTAGATTCACACAGGACACCGAATAGGACAGGAGAGGTACTCCAGATATAACAAACTGACCCTAGCCCCCCGACACATAAACTACTGCAGCATAAATACTGGAGGCTGAGACAGGAGGGGTCAGGAGACACTGTGGACCCATCCGAGGACACCCCCGGACAGGGCCAAACAGGAAGGATATAACCCCACCCACTTCGCCAAAGCACAGCCCCCACACCACTAGAGGGATATCTTCAACCATATCTTCAACCACCAACTTACCATCCTGAGACAAGGCTGAGTATAGCCCACAAAGATCTCCGCCATGGCACAACCCAAGGGGGGGCACCAACCCAGACAGGATGACCACAATGTCACACTATGTTTCCCTATATTAGACTCTCTCCTCCCTATCTATTCACACTATGTTTCCCTATATTAGACTCTCTCCTCCCTATCTATTCACACTATGCTTCCCTATATTAGACTCTCTCCTCCCTATCTATTCACACTATGCTTCCCTATATTAGACTCTCTCCTCCCTATCTATTCACACTATGCTTCCCTATATTGGTTCCGGTGGAGCCAGTGATGATAACTCCAGTCTCTCCTCCCTATCTATTGGAATGTCACAGGTGCATTTAGTATTACATTTTTTTCCTCCTGTTAGTGGTTACAAGAGAAAAGTTGCTCCAATTTTAGAGACTACAGTTACATAACTGTTATGCCTGTTATGCATTTATGTCCAGTAGAACTTTGAGACTTTGACAGTTCTGCTCCCTTTGCTTGTGAAGCATTGTTTTCCCTCCCTCCCCCTCCTCCTTTCTTCTCCTCTTCTTAATGATCGGTTACGAAACCAGGCCAGCCATAAAGTAAAGCAGTGTTTGAACTAATGTGTTTTAATGGCGCTGTTATGTGGTCCTGTGGTCTGTGGATGATGGCCTCCAGGTTCAAAGTGCAGGTCAGAAAGAGAGAATGCTGAGGTGTCCTTATTCAATGTTACTGGGGACTTAGAGCCTCATAAAGACAGATAGAGCTGCCTCCTAGATCCTAGCTCCTGGCTCCTGTCTCCTGGAAGATGATACTGTGATCTGTTTTTCCACTCACAGCCACAGAGAGTGTAGCAGAGCTGTTTGGTGATAAAGCACACAGCTCAATAAACTAGAATGCAGGCAATATTCAGCAAAACCCAATGACTGGTAATAAACCAAGCAGGGCCATTCGATAGTGGGCCATTGAAATAGCAGAAGCAATAGCAGACCACGAGAGTAAATCCACAATGATGATGTGGTTTCCAAGGAAAAATAGAAAAGCTGACCAAGCAGTCCTCCTTCCCGTTTTTGTCTTATTTTCTTTTCTTTTCTTTTTATGTGACGTTCAAATGTTTCCTTTCTAGCTAACCTTTCATTTCTTGACAGTCATGTGCCATTATGACACGACAAGGGAGTTGGGTTTGTTATGGAGTGATTTATTATGACACAGAGGAGGACTGAGGTTGTCTGTAAAAACACTGCCATTCAACAAACCTCCCATTGCGACAGTCTGGGGAAGGAAACTGACACTTGATTGTCCTAAATAGAACTGTGTTTTTTTGTTGACCCAAAAGTACAGAAAAAGGCTGACTCCTCCAGTCACATAATTTACGGGGCCGAACCAATTGTTCTATTATGTGTTTTTTTCACGTTATTTGTAACTTATTGTGTACATAATGTTTCTGCCACCGTATCTTACGGGCCAATAAAGAGCTTCTGGACATCAGAAAAGCGATCACTCACCTCGGATTAGACTAAGATTTTTTCTTCAACGAGCAGGACATACAGGATGTACACCCGACAAGGCCGAAATCCCTGTCATTGGCAAGAGAGAGACAGCAGGTACAGAGCAGGTACAGACACATGGCGGGTGCCTTGTAAGGATACGGTGGCGGTGAGTGGGAAATCTGCCTTTACCATCAGTATTACTTGCCAACGTACAATCATTGGACAATAAATTAGACGAGGTACGATCACGAATATCCTACCAACGGGACATCAAAAACTGTAATATTTTATGTTTCACCGAATTATTGCTGAATGACGACATAGATATTTAGCTGGTGGGATATACGCTGCACCGGCAAGAAAGAATAGCACACTCCGGTATGACGAGGAGAGCGGTCTGTGCATATTTGTAAACAATAGCCACTCACCCAGAGGTGGCGCTCCTAGTGGCCAGGGACTTTAATGCAGGGAAACTTAAATCCGTTTTACCTCATTTCTATCAGCATGTTAAATGCACAACCAGAGGGAAAATAAATTATAGACCACCTTTACTCCAAACACAGAGACGTGTACAAAGGTCTCCCTTGCCCTGAATTTGGCAAATCTGTCCATAATTATATCTTCCTGATTCTTGCTTACAAGCAAAAAATGAAAGCAGGAAGCACCAGTGACTTGGTCTATAAAAAAGTGGCTAGATGAAGCAGATACTAAACTGCAGGACTGTTTTGCTAGCACAGACTGGAATATGTTTTGGGACTGTTTATAGCCTCGCTACTGTTATATCCTCGCTATTGTATTTAGCCTCGCTACTGTTATATCCTCGCTATTGTATATAGCCTCGCTACTGTTATAGCCTCGCTACTGTATTTAGCCTCGCTACTGTATTTAGCCTCGCTACTGTTATAGTCTCGCTACTGTATTTAACCTTGTTACTGTTATATCCTCGCTACTCTATATAGCCTCGCTACTGTATTTAGCCTCGCTACTGTTATATCCTCGCTACTCTATATAGTCTCGCTACTGTTATATCCTCGCTACTCTATATAGCCTCACTCCTGTATTTAACCTCACTACTGTTATAGCCTCGCTACTGTATTTAACCTCGCTACTGTTATATCCTCGCTACTGTATTTAACCTCACTACTGTTATAGCCTTGCTACTGTATTTAACCTCGCTACTGTTATAGCCTCACTACCGTATTTAACCTCGCTACTGTTATAGCCTCGCGACTGTATTTAACCTCGCTACTGTTATAGCCTCGCGACTGTATTTAACCTCGCTACTGTTATAGCCTCGCTACTGTTATAGCCTCACTACTGTTATAGCCTCACTACTGTATTTAACCTCGCTACTGTTATAGCCTCGCTGCTGTATATAGCCTCGCTACTGTTATAGCCTCGCGACTGTATATAGCCTCGCTACTGTATATAGCCTTGCTACTGTTATAGCCTCGCTGCTGTATATAGCCTCGCTACTGTATATAGCCTTGCTACTGTTATAGCCTCGCTGCTGTATATAGCCTCGCTACTGTTATAGCCTTGCGACTGTATATAGCCTCGCTACTGTATATAGCCTTGCTACTGTTATAGCCTCGCGACTGTATTTAACCTCGCTACTGTATATAGCCTCGCTACTGTTATAGCCTCGCTACTGTTATAGCCTTGCTACTGTTATAGCCTCACTACTGTATTTAACCTCACTACTGTTATAGCCTTGCTACTGTTATAGCCTCACTACTGTATTTAATCTCGCTACTCCTATATAGCCTCGCTACTGTATTTAACCTCGCTACTCCTATATAGCCTCGCTACTCCTATATAGCCTCGCTGCTGTTATTTTTCACTGTCTTTTTACTGTTTTTTATTTCTTTACTTATCTATTGTTCACCTAATACCTTTGTTTTACTTAAAGATTGCACTGTTGGTTAGGGCTTGTAATTCACTGTAAGCATTTCACTGTAAGGTCTACACCTGTTGTATTCGGCGCATGTGACAAATACACTTTGATTTGATTTGGTATATTGCAGACCCATTTACCAAATAAAAAGTACACCTCTTTGTTGGCATCCTATTAATTTCACACTCTTGGGGAGCATCTTGCAAGTCTAGCTAGCTGCTCCATGGTTCATACTGTATTATGGGTCCTGGATTAATTGTAGCATAGAGAAGTTGTGAAGAGTCATTAGTCAGGCTATTGTCCCTGTCATCCTCCAGTCCAGGCCTGGGCATCACACATCATACCAGAGGATCAGATCACTCAACTGGGGCAGAAACTCATCAGACCATAGGGGCACACGGCAATATGGTGCCCCCCTACTGGGTAACACAATTCTGAGTGGTTTTGATAGTGTAGCAGCTGTGTGTGCATGTGTGGGAGGGGGGGGGGGTCGATGTTGATCACACATTTGGATGGGCTTCAGGCTGCGGATGATAGTGGTACAGTGGCTGTGGGCTATGTAAGCACACTAACCTTTTTAAATCTAATAGATGCACTAAATCATGCACACACACACAAAACCTGGACTGCACACCACAAAAACCCCAGCCCCTGGCAGCTTGTGCAATAGGACTGTGGTAAACAATGTGAGCCCCCTCCCCTCCCCACAACAGCCCAGCCTGATCCCAGTCATGTGTCCCAGCTTACTGCGTGTTCTGCCTGAGCAGGCAGAGTGTGTGTGAGAGTGTGTGTGTGTGTGTGTGTGTGTGTGTGTGTGTGTGTGTGTGTGTGTGTGTGTGTGTGTGTGTGTGTGTGTGTGTGTGTGTGTGTGTGTGTGTGTGTGTGTGTGTGTGTGTGTGTGTGTGTGTGTGTGTGTGTGTGTGTGTGTGTGTGTTGAGGAGAGGGTAGAGAGGGGGCCGATGTCCAAGTGGGCAGTGCAGGGTGGTGTACTCAGGACAGTTATTAATATGAATGGTCAGGCAATCCGGCATGTCAGCATCTCACCCACTTGTAGTCTGAACCCTCAGGCCATAAAATGTTTGTAGATCTAGTATGTCCATTTCTAGGTTTTCAATATAGAACGGGTCAGTGGTTCTATGCATCCGTGGGTGTTTATCTCAGCAGAATTGTAGTGCTACAGAGGCTGTGAGAAACAGATGGCTCTGACTGTAACAGGAGGCCAGACAGGCAGACCCACACTTCTTAATTGGGGCTTATAGGCAGGGGGTCAGGGGTGGGGATGGAGGGCTACTGGGGATACCCCAAGTTACCGTAATGTCTATAAGACATGGCAGTACAGTGTGAGTCATCATAAAACACAGCCTAGAACTGAGGATTATCCTTGTTTTGGTGGCGAGGGCGGCTCAAGCCTATTGACCCCAGATGAACACTGTGGAACACTCCGGATCAGCCTGTAATATTGCCTCTCGGAAAGCTTTGGATAGGCCTATAAGTTGCCTTTAGGCACATATCTAGGATCAGCTTAGGCGGGGGGAAATGTAAAACTGACCTCAGTATCGAGGAGCAATTTCATCTTATTCTTTTCTGAGGCAGTTCTAGGATCAGTCTGTATAAGCCATGGTGTAATGTTGTCTGTGCTCCCAAAGACCTCTGTAAGACACTGCAGCCCCAGCTGGTGGCCATCCAGAGGGAGGGGAGGGGCTCTCAGTGTCTTAGTGGGGTTTACTGGCAGTGGTGATGATGTCATTCCTCTGGAGTCTGGCCGGTTGTATGAATCACTATGCTAATGAGGCCAGGAGGCAACTGATAGAGCCTCACACAGGGCCTCACAGGGTAACAATGGATCAGAGTCCTCTCCCTGACCGAGTCTGTAATACCTACTAGCTTCAAACAGACCACCATAGTCCCTGCGCCCAAGAAAGCAAAGGTAACCTGCCTAAATGATTACCCCCCCATAGCACTCACGTCAGTAGCTATTAAGTGCTTTGAAAGGCTGGTCATGGCTCACATCAACACCATCATGCCGGAAACCCTAGACCCACTCCAATTCGCATACCGCCCCAACAGATCCACAGATGACACAATCTCAATTGTACTCCACACTGCCCTTTCCCACCTGGACAAAAGGAATGCTGTTAATTGACTACAGCTCAGCGTACAACACCACAGTGCCCACAAAGCTCATCACTTAGCTAAAGACCCTGGGACTAAACACCTCCCTCTGCAACTGGATCCTGGACTTCCTGATGGGCAGGTAACAACACATATGCCACGCTGATCCTCAACACAGGGGTCCCTCAGGGGTGCGTGCTTAGTCCCCTCCTGTACTCCCTGTTCACCCACGATTTCATGGCCAAGCACGACTCCAACACCATCATTAAGTTTGCTGACTCAACAGTGGTAGGCCTGATCACCGACAATGATGAGACAGCCTATAGGGAGGAGGTCAGAGACCTGGCAGTGTGATGCCAGGACAACACCCTCTCCCTCAACGTGAGAAAGACAAAGGAGCTGATCGTGGACTATAGGGGTGCCAAGCTTCTTGCCATCCAGGACCTATATACTAGGCGGTGTCAGAGGAAGGCCCCAAAAATTTTATCACAGACTCCAGTCACCGGAATCATCGACTGTTCTCTCTGCTAAACAATTATGAATGAACTGTGTGTGTGTGTGTGTGTGTGTGTGTGTGTGTGTGTGTGTGTGTGTGTGTGTGTGTGTGTGTGTGTGTGTGTGTGTGTGTGTGTGTGTGTGTGTGTGTGTGTGTGTGTGTGTGTGTGTGTGTGTGTGTGTGTGTGTGTGTGTGTGTGTGTATGAGAAATGAATTTAAGCGGTACCGGAGCGCCAAGTCTACATTTACCCCCCCCGGGAAGTAGCCTCATTTTTAGTACATTATATTTAGTACATATTTTCTTAACTCTATTCATTGAACTGCATTGGTGGTTAAGTGCTTGTAAGTAAGCATTTCATGGTAAGGTCTACACCTGTTGTATTCGGAGCATGTGACAAATACAATATGATTTGATTTTGAGGAGGAAAGAGGAGGAGAGAAGAAGACGGGAGAGAAGGAGGGGAGAGAAAAATGAGAGGTGAGGCGAGAAACATGCACTACAGGGAGAGTGGGGGAGACGAGAAGAGGGGGGAAACATGCACTACAGGGAGAGTGGGGGAAACATGCACTACAGGGAGAGTGGGGGAGAAGAAGAGGGGGTAAACATGCACTACAGGGAGAGTGGGGGAGACGAGAAGAGGGGGGAAACATGCACTACAGGGAGAGTGGGGGAGACGAGAAGAGGGGGTAAACATGCACTACAGGGAGAGTGGGGGAGACGAGAAGAGGGTGTAAACATGGGAAAGGGGGACAACTTAAGAAGATAGGAAAATAGTGGAGAAACATGAGGGAGAGAGCGAAGGAGAGGGTAGAAACATGGAGGAGAGACATGAAGAGAGAAGAGGAACATGAGCAAGAGAGTGGAAACTGTAATCTGCATGATTGAGAGGTCACAACTGACTGTGCCCTTTTTAATTAAAAAAATGTATTTCACCTTAATTTAACCACATAAGATAGTTGAGAACAAGTTCTCATTTACAACTGCGACCTGGCCAAGATAAAGCAAAGCAGTGCGACACAAACAACAACACAGAGTTACACATTGAATAAACAAACGTACAGTCAATAACACAATAGAAAAAAAAGAACGTCTATATACAGTGTGTGCAAATGGCGTGAGGAGGTAAGGCAATAAATAGGCCATAGTAGTGAAGTAATTACAATGTAGCAAATTAACACTGGAGTGATAGATGAGCAGATGATGATGTGCAAGTAGAGATACTGGTGTGAAAAAGAGCAGAAAAGTAAATAAAAACAATATGGGGATGAGGTAGGTAGATTGGGTGGGCTATTTACAGATGGGCTATGTACAGCTGCAGCGATCGGTTAGCTGCTCAGACAGCTGATGTTTAAAGTTAGTGAGGGAAATATGTTGGTGTTGGGTTTTGTGGGTGATTGTCTCCTGTGTCAGTGTTTGTGCAACACGGGATTGTTTCGGTTTTAAACGGTTGTTGGTTTTTTGTCGTTTATTCATGTATAGTTTTCTTATTAAAAACAAGCATGAATATCAACCACGCTGCATTTTGGTCATCCTCTCCTTTGACGGAAGAATCCCGTTACAGGAGCATTTTACAAAGCTAGAAGATCATAAAGTCCTAAAAACAACCAACTCCTCTGGCGTTGTGGCTCCTGCACGTTGCATTGGCAAACCCAGCACTGATTCTGGATAAATTCACCATCTTACATCCAGTATATACCACTCCCTACTGGATAGTGTGGTTAAAACACAAACATACACACACACTGATCTGCATGCGCACACAGTGTAAATTACACACAGACACATATAGCAGGACACATGGCCCACCCACACACAGGCACAAAGTGTACCTGACATAACGTAGTCACAATAGTGGCAGTAGTAGTGGGAGTAGAGGCTATGGGGAAGTGATCCCTCCCTGTGTCTCACAGACAGACAGACAGACAGACTGGCATTGGACGCTGACAGGACCTTCCTAGTATTGCTTGTTATGCAATGATGCAATGACAGAGTTTCCACTGGAGTCTCTGGCTCTAACAGCTGCCAATACTTTAATAATGAGGATGAATCTTATTTTTTGCTCATATCAGGCTAATGAAAGGCCATCATTGTAAATAAGAATTTCTACCTAATTAACTGACTTGCCTAGTTAAATAAAGGTTCAACTTAAAATGTCCATCCAGCTTGATGTACAAAATATAATAATTATTCCTAAATTCCCTCTGAATTCCACTAATGACTCTGTTATTGTTGTGGCTTGATCTCTTCTGGCTTAAATGGCTTCTCCATGAGCTCCTGACCTTGCTGTGAACTCTTTATGACACACACACACACACACACACACACACACACACACACACACACACACACACACACACACACACACACACACACACACACACACACACACACACACACACACACACACACACACACACACACACACACACACACACACACACACACACAGCTCTGGCAACACCCACTAAACAGTACAGTACACTTTCTCTGACAATGACCTCTTGATCCTCTTCACTTAAACAGAGCAGCTTCAAACCATCCTGAATGGTCTGGCTGTCTTATCTGCAAAACTCTCTTGGCTCTGAGATGGATAATTAGATCCCTATAGTGCTCTACTGAGTGTCTCCTCTCTTCTCTTCTCTTCTCTCTGTAAGTGAGTGTTCTGATGCAATCTTGTCCCCTTGATGTAGAGTTGTATGGTTCTCCTGTCTTCTCCTGTCTTCTCCTGTCCTGTCCTGTCCTCTCCTGTCCTATCCTATCCTCTCCTGTCCTATCCTCTCCCGTCCTCTCCTCTCCTCTCTTCTCCTCTCCTCTCCTCTCCTCTCCTCTCCTGTCCTATCCTATCCTCTCCTGTCCTATCCTCTCCCGTCCTCTCCTCTCCTCTCTTCTCCTCTCCTCTCCTCTCCTGTCTCTGTAGCAGTAGTAGTGTTTTATGGCTCTAGCCCTGACAGCCCCACCCGTCATGTATGAAGACAGCAGGCTTTGTGGAGTCGGGAGGCTGCAGGCAGGAAGTGGGAGATTTCCTGGAATGTGCCTTTTTCCCCACAGTGGTGCAACAACAGCACCGTGCGCCTCCTGTTTTTGTCCGGCTCCACTCTACGCTGCAGGGGGGGAGGGGGGGGGGGGTAGATAGGGGTCCCCCAGAGGGAAGGCTGGCGGCCGGGGGTCCAGGGGTCCAGCCAGGGGAGAGCTGACCCTTCTGTGCAGTCCCCCAGTCTGTGCTGTGATATTGGAGATATATTTTATTCCAGATCTCAGGATGAACAGCACCCCTCCTCCGGCCCCCCAGACAAACAAACCTCCTTTTCCATAGAGACTTGCTCCAGACTAGAAGATCTGTTGGAGCAGCAGTAGGATCTTAGTACTGTAAATCAACCAGATATATGGCTTTATTTATTATCCCCAGCAGCTGGGCCAATACAAACAGTCTCTTATTTAATCTGAACAGTGCAGCGCCTGACTCCGAAGATTGCACCAAAGATCTTAGCCCTCTCTCTCTGCATCCCAAACCAAGTCCTTGTGAAATGGGAGATGTGTGCTCATCGGTCCAGTAGAGTTGAGCTGTGCCTGTCACATTTGTCAGAAGGAGTATTGTCGCACAGAAGGATGACATCACTCACCTCTGAGAGCAGCACAACAGTCCCCAGGGGAGAGCCAGGGGTCACAACCTTTCCCACTGCCTGTCGATGCTTCCCAGAGCCCTGGAGACTGATGTGGATGGTGGGGCAAGCCAGCCTGGGAACTGGCCTCCAGCCAGGCTACACAGGGCTTCCCTGGACCCCTGGCCCTCCAGGCAGGCAGCCTCTGGCCTCTGGCCCGGCCTGCAGCCAACCTGGACTGGGCTGTTTGGGGAGCAGTGACACCCTGGCCGGCCTGTACGTCTGTGGGCACCGACTGACAGTGTGTGACGTTTGGTGTGATGCTGTGTGACGTTGTGTGTTACATGGGCCAGTGTATGAGAGTCAGAGGACACGGGTCACGGCATGGTCAGCCTACTCTCCTATAGAGGGCTCCCATTGTCCACTGGAAGTCTAGTCCTACTACCGGTGCAGTACATTACTCACAGTGCATTGTGTGGGTCTTGGTGGCTGAAGTTATTACACGAGACATACCTTTACTGATCATCCTAATGGCTTCATAATAACTCTCTAAATGTTTGACCACCTGCTGATTTCTATCTCTCCACTGACTCAAGTAAGTGGTTGACAGTGGTGGAAAAAGTACTCACTTGTCATACTTGAGTAAAAGTAAAGATACCTTAATAGAAAATGACTCAAGTAAAAGTGAAAGTCACCCAGTAAAATACAACTTGAGTAAAAGTCTAAAAGTATTTTGTTTTAGATATACTTAAGTATCAAATGTAAATGTAATTGCTAAAATATACTTAAGTATCAAAAGTCAAAGTAAAAAGTATAAATAATTTCAAATTATTATTATTTTTTACAATTTATGAATAGCCAGGGGCATACTCCAACACTCAGACATAATTTACAAACAAAGCATTTGTGTTTAGTGAGTCCGCCAGATCAGAGGCAGTAGGGATGACCAGGGATGTTCTCTGTTTAGTGAGTCCTCCAGATCAGAGGCAGTAGAGAGGACCAGGGATGTTCTCTGTTTAGTGAGTCCTCCAGATCAGAGGAAGTAGGGATGACCAGGGATGTTCTCTGTTTAGTGAGTCCTCCAGATCAGAGGCAGTAGGGAGGAACAGGGATGTTCTCTGTTTAGTGAGTCCGTCAGATCAGAGGCAGGGGATGACCAGGGATGTTCTCTGTTTAGTGAGTCCTCCAGATCAGAGGAAGTAGGGATGACCAGGGATGTTCTCTGTTTAGTGAGTCCTCCAGATCAGAGGAAGTAGGGATGACCAGGGATGTTCTCTGTTTAGTGAGTCCTCCAGATCAGAGGCAGTAGGGTGGAACAGGGTCCTCCAGATCAGAGGAAGTAGGGATGACTAGGGATGTTCTCTGTTTAGTGAGTCCTCAGATCAGAGGAAGTAGGGATGACTAGGGAGTTTAGTGAGTCCTCCAGATCAGAGGCAGTAGGGAGGAACAGGGATGTTCTCTGTTTAGTGAGTCCTCCAGATCAGAGGCAGTAGGGATGGCCAGGGATGTTCTCTGTTTAGTGAGTCCTCCAGATCAGAGGAAGTAGGGATGACTAGGGATGTTCTCTGTTTAGTGAGTCCTCCAGATCAGAGGCAGTAGGGAGGACCAGGGATGTTCTCTGTTTAGTGAGTCCTCCAGATCAGAGGCAGTAGGGATGACCAGGGATGTTCTCTGTTTAGTGAGTCCTCCAGATCAGAGGCAGTAGGGATGACCAGGGATGTTCTCTGTTTAGTGAGTCCTCCAGATCAGAGGAAGTAGGGATGACCAGGGATGTTCTCTGTTTAGTGAGTCCTCCAGATCAGAGGCAGAAGGGATGACCAGGGATGTTCTCTTGATAAGTGCATGAATTGGACCATTTTCCTGTCCTGCTAAACATTCAAAATGTAACGAGTACTTTTGATTGTCTCGGAAAATGTATGGAGTAAAAAGTACATTATTTTCTTTAGGAATGTGGTGGAGTAAAAGTAGAAATTGTCAAAAATATAAATAGTAATGTACAGATATCCAAAAAACGACTTAAGTAGCACTTTAAAGTGTTTTTACTTAAGTACTTTACACCACTGGTGGTTGACTATGTGTACAAATACATAAACAGTGGAACAGTTGTTGACTATTCTCACACACATACCCTATTCACATAAACAATACACAATCGTGACTGCAGCTCCAGCCTTCTTGTATTGTCTCACTGGCTTAAAGGGCCAATCCTTAGTTGAAACAATAACAAAGCGTTACCCCGCCTCTGTTTTGGTTAAAAGCTAAAGGGTGGGCCTGGAGAAATGTAACCACTCAAATTCATGGACAGAGCTAGGACTTGACCATCCAAGATATAAAAATTATAGTTTCAAGCATGTTTTGGGGGTATATAGCGTTTATTTACAATGTCTACAAACACTGGAGTAAAACAAGCTTATATTTGGGGTTCTGATGGGGTTTGACAGTTGAACTAAGCTCATGAGGCAATTATAAGCCTAGTGGTTAGAGCGTTGGACTAGTAACCGGAAGGTTGTGAGTTCGAACCCCTGACCTGACAAGGTACAAATCTGTCGTTCTGAACAGGCAGTTAACCCACTGTTCCCAGGCCGTCATTGAAAATAAGAACGTGTTCTTAACTGACTTGCCTGGTTAAATAAAGATTAAATTAAAAATCAATATGTATTTATTATTAATGAACGTACAAAAATGGATGAAGGAACTTCAGATTTAAGCTTTACACACAATCATGCATGCGTAATATCAACGAAAATCTCGACGGGCACTAAATTACTATCTTAAATTTACTGTCAGATTGTATCTTTCACATAATGTTCTCCCTGAAAATTAAAAATCTAAAGAAAATGGTAACGGGAGGGGTTATTGTGAGGACCGCGAGTGCGGTGGGCGGAGCTCAGCCATTCAACAGGGGATTGAGGAAGAAGGGAGATTGAAAGAGAGGAGGAGGATTTGAGAGAGGGGGACAACACAGACAAGAGAGCTGTGACGGATTGTGTAGTGAAGAATATATTTTACAGAGCAGGACCGCACCGTATGTCGCTGGGGACTGGAAACATTTATTGCCTGGGTTGACTGTTTATACCGTGTTCTGATGCAGTCCCCGGATCATGAGAGAAGCGCTGACCATGAGATTCGCCTGGAAAGCTAAGATGGTAAAAAAAAAAAGTTCCACTGTTTCTGTGCTGCAGACTGTTGCTTTTGTGGTTTGAGAGTCAGCTTTCAGAGCGGCTGGAGAGGGAGGGGGTATGCTTGGGAAAGTAGAGAATAAAGGAAAGAAGGGGGGGGGGCGATGAATTTGAACATTGAGTTTTAATTGTTTTCTCTCCCTCAACGCTCTCGTGGTGCACTTTAAATGGTCTGTATCGCCTGTGCGTAAACGTTTTGCGTAAAGACGCGGCCGCTATGGAAATGTAACTAGTGTCCGAATATATGATACCATTCGTTTTTCCCCATAGAAATGAAAAACTTTTGTCTCTGGGCGGAGAGTGAAATGGTAGAACAATTGCCTTGGCCCTGGGGCGTGAGCTCCTTTCACGGGTCCCTGCAGCTGCGTCTGGAGCAAGCACAAAGCCTACGGATCAGCCCAAAGACTTGACACCGTTGTTGTTATCTTGAGCGTATTGTTTTCACTTGGCTCAACACCCGTGTTCTGTGATGTCAGCAGAAGCGGGTCGGAGACAGACTACTGTTATTTGCCCGAGCAAATAGTCTATTCTGTAGTTGGCGTCCTTCTCCGCTGAATTGGAGCATCCTTCCAAACTGAAGGCTGTCCAGCAATTATGAAATTAGAGTTAGTAAACAAGCCATCTTCTGTTTATATCCTGGGGTCATTTATATGCCATGTAGTCTATAAACTCATTCCTATTCACAACCATGTTTATCTCAGCTTTTGTATTATAGGCATATTAGATGACACAGAGCTAAAATGTCCCCTGTGACAGAATAACTTGTTTGATCTCTCTTTTTATAACTCCCGCCCAGGGCCTTTGGTACACCATAAGCCCCAACTTGGTCCACAAAGCAGGCAGGCCTTTAAACCCCAGTCTGAAAAACATTTATGCCTGGCACAAAGAGCAGGCTCTGAGCAGACTGTGGACTCAGCAGGCTGGGCCACAGAGCAGAAATACCTCCTGCTATTGTTTTGGACTGGACTGCATAACTCACTGAGTGAAGTATTTATCTCGCAGGCAGAGAGGCAGCACTGTACAGGAAACGGATGGAAAATACAGACCTTCTGGCCTGTTTTATCTCCTGGACTCGGTTACTCCTCTGTGGCACACGTTCTCTCTCTTCACCAGAGCCCATTGCCACCACACGCTGTTTATTAGTGCCTGACTGTGATTGTTTGGGGTGGGTTCCCCACATGGCCCTCTGTGCTGTGTTTTTGTTAGAACCCAAACGTCTACCCACAACAGTCCTGGGCTAAGTGCCACTGGCCTTAAGAGCTGGCATTTTAAGCCTGTTAACGGCTAGCTGTAACCTTTGACTCTAGCTGCCACCACTCTGTCTGTGGAGGGAGTGGACTTTGCCATTGTCCTGTTATGGCAGTGGTGGAAAGTGAGAGTTTGGACTTACTGGAGTGCTTCTGTCCTCTAAACAGCTCCTCTTTATGGGATTGAAATTAGCTCTGGTCACTGTTACACTGCATGTGGCTGCCTTCCTTCTTGACTGGGCAGATTTTTGATTTGAGTGAACTGCAGTTCTGTGTGTGTGCTCTGCATAGCTGAGAGGCAATATGTCGCCAATATGGATTCAGAGCCAGAGAGTAGACAATATTGTGTGTGTGTGTGTGTGTGTGTGTGTGTGTGTGTGGAGCAGTGAGCAGTACATGTACTGTGTTTCCACCAGTTCCAGGCTCTGGGAGGGAGGTTTCAGGCTGAGCCAGTCTCAGACAGGCAGGGGATTTTTGATTGTCTTCAGTCTACAGACAGTTCTCAGCTTTAGCTCTCATCTCCTGCGCTCCAGTGGCCCTCTCCAGCTCTGACCTCAGCTCTCAGAGATGGTAAAAGGTATGGTGGTGAGGGAGACAGGCTCTCCTACTCAGTGGCACTCTGCTCAGTATGGGTTTCATTCTCTATCTCTTTCACGCTGTCCTTGAGTCATAACAAAAGTAATCCTCTTTTGTTTCTAGACACACATCACTTATTTTTAAATGTGATACATTTTGCTACAATTTTGGTTTGTTCAGTTTTGTTGTGGTCCTGTGTTCTAGAAGATGGTTTGTCTGTGTGTCAACAGTTCATTATGTCTCTCCCACAGAGCTCGGTGCAGGACTGGGGGGAGGAAGTGGAGGAGGGAGCAATATACAACGTGACACTGAAGAGGGTCCAGATTCAGCAGGCTGCCAACAAGGGAGCAAGATGGCTGGGGGTGAGTGGACCACTGCTCTTTCACTACAACTCGTTGAAAGCACGCAAACTTGTGAGAGACTTTATCAGGCTCAAACAATAACCCTGATCAATGCATTATATCTATAGACATATTGAATCTTTCCATTTGAGAATTGATGATATAATCACTAGTTAACATGGCAACATTGGACAGATTGAATCACATTGCAATTAGATAAGTCTATAGTTCTTTGAAAGGAGAGGGGTACAAGAAGTAGTTTTGTGGATAGAGCTGGTCTGTTTCATTGTAAGATATGCAGTAATGTCAATTTGCAATCACAGGGCGTTTTAACATTTAAACTGTTGAATTCTCCCATTTTTGCCAACACCCTGCGCAGGCCATATAAAAACTTTTACACAAATAGCCTACTCAACTGTTTGTCAAAGTCATGTGATTTCCTGATTTGCCAGTTCCATAGAGAGAGAGACTACTCTAGTGCCCAAAAGCCTGTTTTAGCACTGGCAGCGCCATTGAGGACTTTTACAATTTTGAAGTAGTCAACTGGGAGGGACTTCCTATGGGTTAAGGAAGAATCACAAAATTCCATCCATATCGTCAAGAGGGATCAGCCAATGAATTATACTCATGAATTATAGTCAATTATACTCACATTCCATAACTGCAGGTGGCAGTCAAATGCCAGACCTTGGCTTTATACCTGTTCTAACAGCACATTCCAGGTGGCAGTATGCACCCTTTCAGTTTGTTTACCAACTCATAGAAGTAGCAAAATAAGAAAATGTACTACTTCAAAATGGAGATGGCCACTATGGCACTGCCCATGCTCGTACAGATGCCATAATGAGACGGGTGCAATGGAGCGTCCTCTAATGATCTCTGTCTGGTTCTAATTAGGTCATTCCATGTCATTTCAGCAAGCCTTGACACCCACCGTCTGATTTATTCTGAAATTGTTTCTGTAGTACGAAATCGATAAGATAAGCATTCCGGAAACATTGTTTTGTTGAAATATAATTTGATCTCTGATAAATTTAAGCTAATTGATTGCACCTAAATTGTCCATTTTAATTTATAGGATTAATGTAATATTCAATAATTATAGTACCTAACATCTGATTTGGACCAAACCCTTTTCTAACAATGACTAAGACATGAGGAATCCAAAGAAGTGGTCAAAAGCCGTCCACGGACATCCAAACACCCACACCAATCTCACCCCAACAAAAAGTGTATATAGTATCAGTCCTCTGTTTGACGACTAGTATGGAGCTCAGAGCATTGTTTTTTGTTTTTTTCATCCTATGTAATGTATTCTCAGTGAACTTGTCCCCCCCCCCCCCACCTGTTCAGACAAATGAGTCATTAAAGTCACTGTTTAAAATGCTAACTTTTTTGCATTTTTGTCACAAATTCAATGCAAGTCAATGGTACTTATGTTAGCATTTTCTTGCAAATCATCCTAAAGTATCTAGAAATTGATTGTGTAACTCAAGGATATTACTTATAGATTTTTTTGGGATATGAAGTGTGGAAATGCTAATATAGTTACCATTGACTTGCATTGGATTTGTGCCACAAATGCCAAAAAGCATTTGAAATTGTGGCCAGGTAAACAAACCCAAAGCATGGGTTGCTGTCATACCTGGCCCATAGACTGCTTACAGGGTAAGAAAAAGAAGAAAAAAATGAATATGTTGTGATTTGGGTGAACTATCCCTTTAAACAATGGGGGGGATTCTTTAAAAAACATGTCTAATGGCAAGAACATCGCCATCTAGTGGTCAGAACCTGGTATTATCAGGATGTAGGATGGGACATACACCCAACAACTTCAATTACTAATTTCTCTAAACAGGGGAAAGAATCCATCACCAAATTCACTGAGAAATCATGACATAGGATCAAGAAACAATTCTCTGAGCTGCAGCGGCATACTACTTGTCAAGCATAGAGAATTGATCCAATATACTCGTTGTTGTGTCTGTGGATGGTTATTGACCACTTCTTTGGAGTCCTCATGTCTTACACATTGTTAGAAAAAAATTAGGTCCAAATAGGATGTTGGGTACTATAATTGTTGAATATTGAATGTTATATGAATCCTAGAAATGAAAATGGTCAATTTGTGTGCAATCAATCAGCTTAATTTCTCAGGGGGAAAAATTATTTATTTATTTATTATTATTTTTTGTTTGTTGCAGGAATGCTAATCTTATCTGTTTCTAACAAATTAAACGATTTCAGAACAATCTGAGATGGTGGGTGTTGAATTCGTCTTTCTTGTGCTTTTTGACGTGGAACGACCCAACTGCCACCATAATTCTTCTTTCCCTGCATGTTGCATCCTGTTAAAGCAAAGCATATAGATGATAACAACTACCCCACATTATCATATGGCAGTATACATTTGGAGTGCTTGTTTATTGTAGCCCCTGAGTGGGAGGGAATGGGAGTTCTGTATATGTGAATGTCTGAGTAAGCTAGTGAAAACAAGACCATTGTCTGTTCTGTTGATTGTCTCTTGGTTGTTGGTGATTGTAATCCCTTCATTTCTTTAGTGGAAAAGCAAGATAATGTTAACAGCGAGCCACAGTGCCACACTGGTGCTGCCCATAGAGTGCTATCTGAAGAAATGCTATACAAATGTGAATGTATGTGTTTGGTACTTGACAGTCAGTACATTTGTGGTGAGATTTTTGCCAGAGAGCAGTACTGACTTCGAGAGTGGAGAGCTACTGTGAGTTGGACTGAGTCTGCTGTCCTCTTTGCCTCCCTCTCAGCCAAAGGACCGGGTGGAGGAGGGGTGCTCCACTCTGTGATTAGAAGCAGATTGGAGAGTTTCCTGTTTTAGTGTGCTTGCAGCACCAAATATCTCTCTTCTAATTGTTCTCCCAGCAGACACAATACTCGGACACATCTGCTTAAGAATGAAATATAGGGTACCTTTGTCTCAACACCTCTCTCTCCCTCCATTTCTTTCCTCGTTCTCATCGTTCCTTGGTTCTTTCCATCTTGTCTGATCACAGGCTGAGGGGGACCGGCTGCCCCCTGGCCACACAGTGAGCCAGCTGGAAACCTGTAAGATCCGGAGTATCCGTGCAGGAACGCTGGAACGGCTGGTGGAGACCCTGCTGACGGCGTTCGGGGACAATGACCTCACTTACACCAGCATCTTCCTGTCCACGTACCGCGCCTTCGCCAGCACACACACTGTGCTGCAGCTGCTGTTGGACAAGTACGTCTGGGGGCTGTAGTGTACAGCAGAGGCTGGCAACTCCTGGTCCTAGTGGGCCCAAGTGTGTTCAGGCTTTTCTCCCAGCCATAGTGCTATAAGACCTGGTTCAAATAATTTAGCTAATCAACATGATTTTTACGAGGTCAATTTTATGTATAAGTGTTGGGCTGTGACACACTGTGACTGAAGAACACTGCCGCTCTACATTGAGAGGCCAATGAAACCTATTGGTCTCACTTCTTTTACAGACTGATGGTAGACATTGATGCTGAAATGTTATTTTATCTTGTTCTTTTTCTCAGATATGGAATTCCAGAGGATAGTGAAGGACAGATGGAGCGATGTAGACCCTCTGAAACCAAAGGAGCCGTTCGAACGTAAGATTTCTCAACATCTCCTACTTTCTTAGTCTGTCTGTCTTTAATTGCTGCTCCCAGCAGGCTTCCTTGACTTTACCTCTGCCCCCCTTCCCTCCTCACCCTCAGTGCCCTGGCCTCCATCCTTCGAGTCTGGCTGGACCAGTGTCCAGAGGACTTCCAGGAGCCTCCATCTTACCCCTGCCTCCACAGAGTCATGGCCTATCTACAGAGGGCCCTGCCTGGATCGGAGCCCATTCGTAGAGCCCAGAGTCTACTGGGTCAGCTACAAGCCGAAGCCAGTCTGGATCCAGACTCCGAGGGTGGGTGAACAGTCTAAGATATCTAGTTAATTAGTACTCTATCCTCCCTCAATTCTTTAGTCTTTTTATCCATGTCTCTATCCCTCTCCCCATCTCTTTCTCTCCATTGGATGTGTGTGAGACACATTTGACCCTCTTCACACGCCACACCTTATTTCTCATGCATTTAAAAAAGTAGGCCTGCTGCTTTCTTTTTCTGATTAATACAGTGTCTGTTCCGTGCGTTAACTTTTCAATTTAGGATCACCACTTTTATTTTAAGAATGTGAAATATCAGAATAATAGTAGAGCGATTTCTTTCAGCTTTTATTTCTTTCATCACATTCCCAGTGGGTCAGAAGTTTACATACAATCAATTTGGTAGCATTGCCTTTAAATTGTTTAACTTGGGTCAAACGTTTCGGGTAGGATTCCACAAGCTTCCCACAATAAGTTGGGTGAATTTTGGCCCATTCCTCCTGACAGAGCTGATGTAACTGTGTCGGGTTTGTAGGCCTCCTTGCTCACACACGCTTTTTCAGTTCTGCCCACCAATTTTTCCATAGGTTTAATGGTCAGGGCTTTTTGTGATGGCCACTCCAATACCTTGACTTTGTTGTCAAGCACCCCCACAACATGATGCTGCCACCCCCGTGCTTCACAGTTGATAGTGTTCTTCGGCTTGCAAGCCTCCCCCTTTTTCCTCCAAACATAACGATGGTCATTATGGCCAAACAGTTCTATTTTTGTTTCATCAGACCAGAGGACATTTCTCCAAAAAGTATGACCTTTGTCCTCATGTGCAGTTGCAAGCAGTAGTCTGGCTTTTTTATGGCGGTTTTGGAGCAGTTGCTTCTTCCTTGTCAAGCGGCCTTTCAGGTTATGTCGATATAGGACTCGTTTTACTGTGGATATAGATACTTTTGTACCTGTTTCCTAAAGCATCTTCACAAGGTCCTTTGCTGCTGTTCTGGGATTGATTTGAACTTTTCGCACCAAAGTACGTTCATCTCTAGGAGACAGAACACGTCTCCTTCCTGAGCAGTATGATGGCTGCATGGTCCCAAGGTGTTTATACTTGCGTACTATTGTTTGTACAGATGAACGTGGTGCCTTCAGGCGTTTGGAAATTGCTCCCAAGGATGAACCAGACTTGTGGAGGTCTACACATTTTTTTCCTGAGGTCTTCGCTGGTTTCTTTTGATTTTCCCATGATGCCAAGCAAAGAGGCACTGAGTTTGAAGGTAGGCCTTGAAATACATCCACAGGTACATCTCCAATTGACTCAAATTATGTCAATTAGCCTATCAGAAGCTTCTAAAGCCATGACATTTTTTTGAATTTTCCAAGCTGTTTAAAGGCACAGTCAACTTAGTGTATGTCAAC
Organism: Oncorhynchus masou masou; assembly: GCF_036934945.1. Classification (NCBI taxonomy): domain Eukaryota; kingdom Metazoa; phylum Chordata; class Actinopteri; order Salmoniformes; family Salmonidae; genus Oncorhynchus; species Oncorhynchus masou. The sequence goes on along the minus strand of NC_088235.1, from coordinate 82,497,579 downwards.
TTCTGACCCACTGGAATTGTGATAGTGAATTATAAGTGAAATAATCTGTCTGTAAACAGTTGTTGTAAAAATGACTTGTGTCATGCACAAAGTAGATGTCCTAACCAACTTGCCAGAACTATAGTTTGTTAACAAGAAATGTGTGGAGTTGTTGAAAAACTAGTTTTTATGACTCCAACCTAAATGCATGTAAACTTCCGACTTCAACTGTATATCATAAGCGTTGTAACTGCAGCACCTTCACCTGGGAGATCCATAATTTTCCTACCTCCACATTGTGAACCGCAGCAGATTGACGCCTGTGATTAGTTTAGTGAGGGTCCAGGACCAAGGCGATTGGATGCCCGTTGGTAAAAAAAAATGTCCCTCACGATTAGCGTGGAGCAGCTTTTCTATGGGAGCACCACGGCAGACTGGACTGGCACTTTGCTCTCCGCTGATCAAAGTTTGTGAACTACATCTTCAGAAGAGCAGCACGGCAACTTGTAGCGCTGTTTTCTACGCATTATTGTCAACAAGTGAATTTTCTGTCACTCCTGTCGCAGAATGCTTTTGACAGCATGTGATAATATAGCCTAGCCTACTATAGTGATTGAATTCACCACTTGCATGAACGCAGATCCATATGCTACATTATTTACTTTGATTGGCTGCAACAACGAAAAGGCAGCGTTCAGCAGGAATCTTGGTTAGGTGACTTGATTTGTATTATAAACATTATTTTGCACAAACAAATTGTGAACCCAAATGTGTTTATGATTGTTGTGGGGGGACAACAATACATTGAAAGATAATTTGGGTTTGGTGTAGGGGCAAATTTAAGCTATGTCCTCTTATCTTCAGGATATTTTAATCTCTGTTTTAATATATTTTGTATTTTACAATAGCTGCTGTAAGTCAGAACAATTGCCATCCCCTACAATGGCCTAAAAAAGGAAAATGTGCTATGTTGAAATGCCCCTTGCCTCTGTTTTGTCATTTTAGTATTGTGCCCAAGATGGTAGACACAAATGGAAAATATCTTGCCTATGTAGAGTAAGATGATGGCAAGGTTTTGCAAATCAGCCTCAAAACACCTGAAAGATTGATATTCATGAGATGTTTCTTGAATGTGGGCTACTCTGCAGAAATCAAATGAAGTCACATTAATATATTGAAACCCCCAGATCAGGGGTGGCCACAGTGAGTCACTACGGTCCTATTTTAAAGGGATAGTTCACACAAATGAATTGCATATTTACATGTTTGTTTCTTAGGGAGACAAGGAGCTCTTTTTCTTTGTATTTCCACCCCTTTTTTTCTCCCCAATTTCAACCCTGCCGCCGCACTGCTTCTTGACCTAACCTGTGTCAGCGTGCACGGAGCCTGGCCCGCCACAGGAGTCACGGACGACGCTGGGCCAATTGTGCGCCGCCCCATGGGACTCCCGGTCGTGGCTGGCTGCGACAGAGCCTGGACTTGAACCCAGCATCTCTAGTGGCACAGCTAGCACTGCGATGCAATGCCTTAGACCACTGCGCCACTCAGGAGGCCAATATTAGCATTTTCTAACCAAAAACCAATGTAATTCAATGTTACCTAGCTAGCATACTCTAAATTTCATGCCCAAATAATTTCAGAGTAACTTCAAACCAAGTCATTTTGAGTGTGTATTTGTGGACTACAGGAAAAGGAGGGCCAAGCATGCCCCCATTCTCATTGACGGGGCTGTAGTGGAGAAGGTCGAGAGCTTCAAGTTCCTTGGTGTCACATCAACAACAAACTATCATGGTGCAAACACACCAAGACAGTCTTGAAGAGGGCACGACAACCCCTATTCCCCCTCAAGACACAAAAGATTTGGCATGGCTCCCCAGATACTCAAAGTTCTACATCTGACCGGAAGGCGCTACAGAAGGTATTGTTTACGTCTCAGTACATCACCGGGGCCAAGCTTCCTGCCATCCAGGACCTCTATACCAGGCGGTGTCAGAGGAATTCACTAAAAATTGCCAAAGACTCCAACCACACTAGTCATAGACTGTTCTCTCTGCTACTGCATGGCAAACAGTACCAGAGTGCCAAGTCTAGGGCCAAAAGGCTCCTTAACAGCTTCTACTCCCAAGCCATAAGACTACTTGACAGCTAATCAAATGGTTACCTGGGTCTATTTGCCTTTTTTTTTTTTTTTTTTCTTTTTAATGCTGCTGCTACTTGCTGTTTAATATCTATGCATAGTCATTTTACCTCTACTGACGTACATAAACTCGGCAAAAAATAAACGTCCCTTTTTCAGGACCCTGTTTTTCAAAGATAATTTGTAAAAATCCAAATAACTTTACAGATCTTCATTGTAAAGGGTTTAAACACTGTTTCCCATGCTTGTTCAATGAACCATAAACGATGAACATGCACCTGTGGAACGGTCATTTAGACACTAACAGCTTAAGCAATTAAGGTCACAGTTGTGAAAACTTAGGACACTAAAGAGGCCTTTCTACTGACTCTGAAAAACACCAAAAGAAAGAAGCCCAGGGTCCCTGCTCATCTGTGTGAATTTGCCTTAGGCATGCTGCAAGGAGGCATGAGGACTGCAGATGTGGCCAGGGCAATAAATTGCAATGTCGTCTGTACTGTGAGACGCCTAAGACAGGGAGACAGGACTGACAACTAATTGTCCTCGGAGTGGCAGACCACATGCAACACCTGCATCACACCTGCGGGACAGTACAGGATGACAACAACAACTGCCTGAGTTACACCAGGCACACAATCCCTCCATCAGTGCTCAGACTGTCTGCAATGGGCTGAGAGAGGCTGGACTGAGTGGTAGAGGCCTGTTGTAAGGCAGGTCCTCACCAGACATCACTGGCAACAACATCGCTTATGAGCACAGACTATCCGTCACTGGACCAGACAGGACTGGTAAAAAGTGCTCTTCGCTGATGAGTCAAGGTTTTGTCTCACCAGGGGTGATGGACGGAATCGCTTTTATAGTGGAAGGAATGAGCGCTACACCGAGGCCTGTACTCTGGAATGGGATTGATTTGGAGGTGGAGGGTCCGTCATGGTCTGGGACGGTGTGTCACAGCATCATCGGACTGAGCTTGTTGTCATTGCAGGCAATCTCAACGCTGTGTGTTACAGGGAAGACATTATGTGGTACCCTTCCTGCAGGCTCATCCTGACATGACCCTCCATCATTGCAATGCCACCAGCCATACTGCTCGTTCCTTGCGTGATTTCAAGACAGGAATGTCAGTGTTCTGCCATGGCCAGCAAAGAGCCCGGATTTCAATGTCATTGAGCACGCCTGGGACCTGTTGGATTGGAGGGTGAGGGCTAGGGCCATACCCCCCCCCCCCCTAGAAATGTCCGGGAACTTGCAGGTGCCTTGGTGGAAGAGTGGGGTAACATCTCACAGCAAGTTTAGTTTGCTGAAAATAAACGCAGTTGACAGTGAGAGGACGTTTTCTTTTTTTGCTGAGTTTATTACCTCAATGACCTCGACTAACCTGTACCCCCACACATTGACTCGGTACCCCCTGTGTGTATGTATGTGTGTATATGCCTCGGTATTTTTGAAAGATTTTTCAATTTTGCAAATATTTTCTTAAATCTTATGTTTCTTAATTGCATTGTTGGTTAAGTACTTTGCTAGTAAGCATTTCAAATCAAATCAAAAATCAAATTTTATTTGTCACATACACATGGTTAGCAGATGTTAATGCGAGTGTAGCGAAATGCTTGTGCTTCCAGTTCCGACAATGCAGTAATAACCAACAAGTAATCTAACTAACAATTCCAAAACTAATTTCTTATACACAGTGTAAGGGGATAAAGAATATGTACATAAAGATATGAATGAGTGATGGTGCAAAGCAGCATAGGCAAGATACAGTAGATGGTATTGAGTACAGTATATACATATGAGATGAGTATGTAAACAAAGTGGCATAGTTAAAGTGGCTAGTGATGCATGTATTACATAAGGATGCAGTAGATGATAGAATACAGTATATACATATACATATGAGATGAATGATGTAGGGTATGTAAACATTATATTAGGTAGCATTGTTTAAAGTGGCTAGTGATATATTTTACATCCTTTCCCATCAATTCCCATTATTGAAGTGGCTGGAGTTGAGTCAGTGTGTTGGCAGCAGCCACTCAATGTTAGTGGTTGCTGTTTAACATTCTGATGGCCTTGAGATAGAAGCTGTTTTTCAGTCTCTCGGTCCCAGCTTTGATGCACCTGTACTGACCTTGCCTTCTGGGTGATAGCGGGGTAAACAGGCAGTGGCTCGGGTGGGTGTTGTCCTTGATGATCTTTATGGCCTTCCTGTAACATCGGGTGGTGTAGGTGTCCTGGAGGGCAGGTAGTTTGCCCCCGGTGATACGTTGTGCAGACCTCACTACCCTCTGGAGAGCCTTACGGTTGTGGGCGGAGCAGTTGCCGTACCAGGCGGTGATACAGCCCGCCAGGATGCTCTCGATTGTGCATCTGTAGAAGTTTGTGAGTGCTTTTGGTGACAAGCCGAATTTCTTCAGCCTCCTGAAGTTGAAGAGGCGCTGCTGCGCCTTCACGATGCTGTCTGTGTGAGTGGACCAATTCAGTTTGTCTGTGACGTGTATGCCGAGGAACTTAAAACTTACTACCCTCTCCACTACTGTTCCATCGATGTGGATAGGGGGGTGTTCCCTCTGCTGTTTCCTGAAGTCCACAATCATCTCCTTAGTTTTGTTGACGTTGAGTGTGAGGTTATTGTCCTGACACCACACTCCAAGGGCCCTCACCTCCTCCCTGTAGGCCGTCTCGCCGTTGTTGGTAATCAAGCCTACTACTGTTGTGTCGTCCGCAAACTTGATGATTGAGTTGGAGGCGTGCATTGCCGCGCAGTCGTGGGTGAACAGGGAGTACAGGAGAGGGCTCAGAACGCACCCTTGTGGGGCCCCAGTGTTGAGGATCAGCGGGGTGGAGATGTTGTTGCCTACCTTCACCACCTGGGGAGGGCCGTCAGGAAGTCTAGTACCCAGTTGCACAAGGCGGGGTCGAGACCCAGGGTCTCGAGCTTGATGACGAGCTTGGAGGGTACTATGGTGTTAAATGCCGAGCTGTAGTCGATGAACAGCATTCTCACATAGGTATTCCTCTTGTCCAGATGGGTTAGGGCAGTGTGCAGTGTGGTTGAGATTGCGTCGTCTGTGGACCTATTTGGGTGGTAAGCAAATTGGAGTGGGTCTAGGGTGTCAGGTTGGGTGGAGGTGATATGGTCCTTGACTAGTCTCTCAAAGCACTTCATGACAACGGAAGTGAGTGCTACGGGGCGGTAGTCGTTTAGCTCAGTTACCTTAGCTTTCTTGGGAACAGGAACAATGGTGGCCCTCTTGAAGCATGTGGGAACAGCAGACTGGTATAGGGATTGATTGTATATGTCCGTAAACACACCAGCCAGCTGGTCTGCGCATGCCCTGAGGGCGCGGCTGGGGATGCCGTCTGGGCCTGCAGCCTTGCGAGGGTTAACACGTTTAAATGTTTTACTCACCTCGGCTGCAGTGAAGGAGAGACCGCATGTTTCCGTTGCAGGCCGTGTCAGTGGCACTGTGTCCTCAAAGCGGGCAAAAAAGTTATTTAGTCTGCCTGGGAGCAAGAAATCCTGGTCCGTGACTGAGCTGGGTTTCTTCTTATAGTCCGTGATTGACTGTAGACCCTGCCACATACCTCTTGTGTCTGAGCCGTTGAATTGAGATTCTACTTTGTCTCTATACTGACGCTTCGCTTGTTTGATAGCCTTACGGAGAGAATAGCTGCACTGTTTGTATTCGGTCATATTACCAGTCACCTTGCCCTGATTAAAAGCAGTGGTTCGCGCTTTCAGTTTCACGCGAATGCTGCCATCAATCCACGGTTTCTGGTTTGGGAATGTTTTAATCGTTGCTATGGGAACAACATCTTCAATGCACATTCTAATGAACTCGCACACCGAATCAGCGTATTCGTCAATGTTGTTGCCTGACGCAATACGAAACCCTAACCCATGTCCCAGTCCACGTGATGGAAGCAGTCTTGGAGTGTGGAATCAGCTTGGTCGGACCAGCGTTGGACATACCTCAGCGTGGGAGCTTCTTGTTTCAGTTTCTGTCTGTAGGCAGGGATCAGCAAAATGGAGTCGTGGTCAGCTTTTCCGAAAGGGGGCGGGGCAGGGCCTTATATGCGTCTTGGAAGTTAGAATAACAGTGATCCAAGGTTTTGCCAGCCCTGGTGGCGCAATCGATATGCTGATACATTTTAGGGAGTCTTGTTTTCAGATTAGCCTTGTTAAAATCCCCAGCTACAATGAATGCAGCCTCAGGATGTATGGATTCCAGTTTGCAAAGAGTCAAATGAAGTTCGTTCAGAGCCATCGATGTGTCTGCTTGGGGGGGAATATATACGGCTGTGATTATAATCGAAGAGAATTCTCTTGGTAGATAATGCAGTCTACATTTGATTCTGAGGAATTCTAAATCAGGTGAACAGAAGGATTTGAGTTCCTGTATGTTTCTGTGATCACACCACGTCTCATTAGCCATAAGGCATACGCACCCGCCCCTCTTTTTACCAGAAAGGTGTTTGTTTCTGTCGGCGCGATGCGTGGAGAAACCCGCTGGCTGCACCGCCACCAAGAGCGTCTCTCCAGTGAGCCATGTTTCTGTGAAGCAAAGAACGTTACAGTCTCTGATGTCCCTCTGGAATGCTACCCTTGCTCGGATTTCATCAACCTTGTTGTCAAGAGACTGGACATTGGCGAGAAGAATGCTAGGAAGTGGGGCACGATGTGCCCGTCTATGTAGTCTGACCAGAAGACCGCCTCGTTTCCCTCTTTACGAAGTCGTTTTTTTTGGGTCACCGGCTGGGATCCATTCCGTTGTCCTGGTTGAAAGGCAGAACACAGGATCCGCTTCGCGAAAGTCATATTCTTGGTCATACTGATGGTGAGTTGACGCGGATCTTATATTCAGTAGTTCTTCTCAACTGTATGTAATGAAACCTAAGATGACCTGGGGTACCAATGTAAGAAATAACACGTAAAAAAAAAAAAAACTGCATAGTTTCCTAGGAACGCGAAGCGAGGCGGCCATTTCTGTCGGCGCCGGATGTGTCACAGTCAGTTCTACACCTGTTGCATTTGGTACATGTGACAATTATTTTGTTTCGTTTTTTTTGCAAACTGTAAGAGAATCTTGAATAATAATAAAAAACATAAATATTCCACCCTGGTCATGGGTCTAAGCCATATGAAAATATGTAGAAATGCAGAAAATGAACTTTAACCCAGGCTAGGGGTTTGAGCCAATGACATTCACGAATGGAGATAGCTTGGAGTGCGATCTTCAAAAGTTGGCAACCCTGCCATCATGAATGAAATCATTAATCTGATCATTTCTCCTCCTCGTAGGTTTCTCTGGCGGTTTCCATGGCAACAGCTCCTTCTGCCTGGGTGAGGATGAGGAAGTGGAGATCGAGGTCCAGGAAGACTTCCTGTCATTTGATGCAGATTTGGTGGCCGAGCAGCTAACCTATATGGATGCGGTAAGAGGCTGAGGGTGGCTGGGTGGAAGTATGGGTTTCCAATGTATTTGAACAATATAGGATAAATATACATTATAAAGTAACTGTCCAGTATTACCATATTTCTATGAAATACGACCTATAAATAATTATAATATGAGTGGAGTAGTTTTTCCTTTTTAAAAATGATAATTAAGTAGGTTATAAATCAGCTTTTCTGTGTTATGCTGTGTGCGGACCCCAGCCAATGAGCCAACATGACTTCATGTTCTATGAGGAAATAGCAAGCATTTTTATGATACAAGTTTTTGAGGTGTGTTTAAAAAAAAAAAAAAGACTTTGGACAATTTATGCTTTGGCCACATACAATTTTTTGGTATGCGTTAACAGAATATTCACTTTTTTTAAAGTAATATTTTCACTGGACAGTTACTTCAAAAGATTGAATACTAATAGAGTCATTGTTTGTCTGTTTCCAGTTGTTGTTCAAGAAGGTGGTTCCTCACCACTGTCTGGGTTCCATCTGGTCCCAGAGGGATAAGAAGCAAAACAAGCACAGTGCTTCCACCATCCGTGCCACCATCACCCAGTTCAATGCTGTGGCAGCATGTGTGGTCAGCACCATACTGCACCGACGCCAGATCCGCCCGCACCTCAGGGCACGGGTCATCCAGCGCTGGATAGACGTCGCTCAGGAGTGTCGCATGCGTAAGAACTTCTCCTCGTTGCACGCCATCGTATCTGCACTGCAATCCAACCCACTCTACAGACTGAAGAGGGCCTGGTCCTGCGTGCACAAGTGGGTCTTTCACAAGCTGAATGCAAATGAACTGATCAGTCACTCACAACTCATGTGATAGAGTTCTTATGCATTCCCAATTTAATTCTAACCTTTCTCTGTCATTTCCACAGAGACAGCATCTCTACGTTCGAGGAACTATCAGACATCTTCTCAGATCACAACAACTACCTGACCAGCCGAGAGCTGCTGATGAGGGTGAGACTGCTCTGGGAATGCCTGCATACCAGACATTGTGGATGTTGAGGAAGTAGTTAATTGAAGATGAATTGATTGATTTTAGTAGTGATTTGATATTTCCCCGACAGGAGGGCACCTCTAAGTTTGCCAATCTGGAAGGCTGTGCTAAGGAGCACCAGAAACGCATTCACAAACGACTCCAGCTGCAGAAGGAAATGGTGAGTGATGGAGCAAGCTACAAGCCACTATGGGTTCGCGGCCCTGTTTGTTTCCTTTTCGGGAAGGGGGTAAAAGTGAGTGGCTTCGCTGTGCTTGCTGATTGGTATGTTTTAACCTATGCTTTGTCTCTCCTCCCAGGGTGCCATGCAGGGGACGATACCTTACCTGGGCACCTTCCTGACAGACCTGACCATGTTAGATACTGCTCTACCAGACCTAGTAGAGGTGAGCCTTACTGTCATCCTACTCACTCCTTCTGTTTGGGTGTAGAGACTCTGGTTGTAGAGACTTGTGTGTTGTGACCACTGTTTGCAACTAAAGCATGAGTTTCCATGGGTATGTGAGGAATTAGTTTGGCAGTTTTTGGAGAAGTCCACTGCTGTTTGTCTAGCCAGCCCAGCGTGGGGTGAGAGTTCAGTCTTTCAGTGTCCTCTGTGTCTTCTGCAGGGTGGGCTCATCAACTTTGAGAAGAGACGGAGGGTGAGTGTCATTTTCAACCTGTTTCTAAACCACTAATTAGGTGATTAGGAAAAGTCATTCATGTTGGTAGTGTCAGCTCAATTGACATGATTGACATTGACCTCTCTCTTGCAGGAGTTTGAGGTGATTGCTCAGATCAAGCTGCTGCAGTCTGCGTGTAACAGCTACTGTCTGAGTGCTGACGCTGCCTTCCTTCGCTGGTTCAAGAGCCAGCCACAGCACAGTGAGGAGGAGAGGTACAAACATCAATCATTCACACTATATATATATCACTAGATCAGCTCTTGCTATCCTCTCTTTCTGATTGTTTCTTAGGCTAAGTGGACTGATAGCAGTGATGTCATTATTCTTTTCGGTTTCTCTTGCAGCTATGCTATGTCTTGTGACATTGAAGGAGTGGGAGACAGCAGTCCTACTTCACCCAAACCCCGCAAGAGCATGGTCAAGAGACTTAGCCTGTAAGCACACTCTAGAGGAATTATAACATATACTGTACTTGATATTTTGATTTACATTAAATCGACCCTGAATAATATAGACATTATTGTAATGGTGTAGAATTCTACAATCAGTTGTGGAGCCTTTGCCATAATATTGATGTTTTAACAGAATCCCATTAAATCATTTTTTATATTAGATCTATCTGACACACTTTTTGTTTTGTGATGTTTTTTTTTGTTGACTTTTTTCTCTGTCAGACTGTTTCTGGGTGTAGACTCCTCGGCAGCGAGTTCCCCGTTGAGGGAAACACCTCGGTCGCCCCCTACTGGCAGCTCTGGGGAGAGCATGGACTCAGTAAGTGTGTCGTCTAGTGACTCCAGCCCTTCAGAAAGCGATGGCATGGCCATGACCCCTATACACACCTCCGACACTCAGCAGAACAAGGTATGACACTAAGATACTTCACTTTTTTTGCCTTGATACATTTTTGTTGTATTTAGTTGGTGGGGGTTTTGCACAAGCCCTATTGTTTTCTTTTCTTTCTATTCTGTGTTTTGTTTACCAATGTGTGCAAATAAAGTTATAATTCTTTCCAAAAGGCTGGCAATATGAAGGTCGTATATGTGCTAATTACTGTGCTTCATCTGTCTCTCCAGTTGTCCGAGTCTTCTTCCTGTACTTCTCTCCACTCCATGGACACCACCTCATCATCAGCCAGTGTTCCAGTGACCCCGGCCTCTCCCTCTCTCCCCGGGCCAGCCTGCATGCACCGTCGCTCTGTCTCCCTGACACCCATGTCCCCCTCCTCCCCCCTGCCCCCGGCCTACAACACCCAGGCCCAGGACGCCTGCATCATCAGAGTCAGCCTGGAGCAGGGCAATGGCAACCTATACAAGAGCATCCTGGTACGTCTCATGTTAAGATGTGAGATTATGAAAAATGTCTTCTAAAGGTGTTTCAGAAGTGACGATTCATCCTGATTTTGATATTAAAATATGTTGTTTCCTCCCCAGTTGACGAGTCAGGATAAGACTCCAGCAGTGATTTATAGAGCTGTGGCCAAACACAACCTGGAGAGTGAACCTGGGGAGGGTTATGAGCTGGTGCAGGTCATCTCTGACGAGAGAGGTACAACATTCTCTTTGACACTCTTTTTAGCTTCTGAGTTGTGGTGATGTGAAAAAGTCACTTAAAAAAACCTTCCTTTTTCAGAGCTGGTGATTCCAGACAACGCCAATGTCTTTTACGCCATGAACACCTCAGCCAATTTTGACTTCCTGCTGCGTGTGCGAGGCACCGCGGGGAGGCCGGTCCAGCTGAGAAGTCGCTGCGCCTCCACACTCCCCCGCGCCCAGCAGCGCTCCAGCCTGTCTCTGCGCCTCAGCAAGGTCACACTGTGAGTCTAGGACTGGAGGGACCACAGACTGGAGGGGTGGGAGACTGAGACGGAAGTATGGAGGAGTGAGTTGAAGTCAATGAAGTCAATGAGACTCTGAATACCCTATTCTCAAAACCCCTGTCCCCAATCGGACCCCCACCTCTCAGTGCCCACATACATCCCCCAACTCCAGAAGCAGCCTGTGGCCTTCCAATCCCTGTCCCTACCACCCCCCAACCCCTATGGACTATTATGGATGTGTAGTGGGACTTCAGTGCCATATAGAATATAGATGCCTTTGGCAGAGCGAGACAGTGCCCCCCTCCCCGCAACCTTCCGCTCTCCACATGAAGAGGTTTTGCACATGCAGGAGGAGTGACTCCTGCCCTCCATCAGTATTCAGCTTTTTTTTATCAACTCTTCTTTCCTGTGATGCCTGTTATGTTTCCCATTCAGAGGGAGATGGGAAGGAGAGTGAGACTGCGATGTCCAGTCCTGTTGCCTTTATTAATGATGATGAACTCCTGTGTCAGTATTAATCTGGGGGATTGATTGACAGTGACATCACACAGGTCCTATCTTTCTTCTTTGTTTCCTTTACCTCATTGTGTGCACTGTGTGTAACACACCGGACTGCGCTTCTAATATTCTGAGCTGTGTGACGAATACCATTATAGAGGCATTCTGATAGGTTCCTACTTGGTTTTAACAAGTCCTTTCCTTTTGAAATTGCTTAGCGGTCCTATCTCATCTGTAGGGTGGAGTGACACATAGGATCGGTCTCTATGTGAGACCTGGATTGAGCGGCCTGCCGCGCTGATTAGCAGTCCTGATAGAGATGCACTTGTTGGTGGCAAGGTGATGTCAGGAGGTGGGAAATGGGTGGAATGAGTGACCTGCTCTTCTTCTTTTCACCTCTGCACAAAATTAAGTATAGTTTTGTTTTCCTCTGATGTTTTTTTACAGGGCAGAAGAAAAAAGTATTTGTATCAAACTTGGAGAGGGTTCCAAAGGATGATGTTCTTAAATTATATGTGAATTCAGATTGTCAGAAAGAAGACAGTGCCAGGTTTGCTGTGCTTCATTTGGAATCGTGACAGAGGGACAGACTCCCACTCCAGTGCTCAGTGGGTGCACATTACATTAATGAGCACTGGGGCTTATTTAGGAGGGTGCAGGGTTAAGGTCTATCTGCTGAACACTCTGTCACTTATCATGTGCACTTGGGTGGAGTCAATTTTTTTTAGAGCAGCACCGTTTGGCAACATGATACCCTCGCCGGTCCATGTGTTCCTAGACCCTTGATTTTATAAACATTCACAAGGCTGCAATAGCAGAGATTTTCTTCCCATTTGTGATAAAACAAAGAATCACATTGAAAACTACCACTGTTGGCTAATTTTAAAAGAAAACCAACTGCATTTTTGAATAATAGCTAAATCTAATGAAAGTTTCGGTTTGTTTTAAATAACCTCATTTTGTGCCTGCCAGTTGGCTGTAGGCTAAAAACAGCAAGCTAGCCTTTCCATCTTCACACATCTTCCCAATTTATAATTAAATAAATGCTCTGGCAAATATTCTTATACTTGCCAGTGTAACCTACAACACTATTCCAGTTTAATCTGCTGCTTGAATGTATTTGCTCCCATATCAGCTAAAAAATAGAATGTGGTCATTTTTGCTCATGGAGAAAAAGCACATGGCTAGCAGCTGTTTTACCATTTAGAAGAAGCCTAAAATCAAGTAATTACTTCTCAACAAAATATGTTTTGTGGGGGGATTCTAATAAGGCTATAATGTTTATGGTTTGAACAGTCGCTGAGATTACATTTAGTTATCAATGCAAAATAGGCTATTTTTTAGTTCTTAGCATCAGATCACTTTTGTTTTCACGGATTTATAGCAACACTGGTGCTTATTTGTAGAGCAAATTGATAGATGTAGAGTTAATTATTTAGTGAAACCAGTGGTGTAGTGAAGGGTAAATGTTTTGCGGGAAAATTAATTCAACATATAAGGAGCTTGACTTTTTTCACCGCAACCCCACTTTTTTTCTACCACTACATCAGTGTGTGAAACAGCTTTGTGCCAAAAGAGAGGAACAAAATCACATTTTTTGGGTTAAATTTCAACCAAGTGAGTTTGGTGGTAAAATACAGCCTCATTATCTACACAACAGTGCCCCCCTGCCCACCCTCACAAAAGGATGCTGCATTTCAACGTTTTTGTGGAGAGAATCGGCGTAGCAAGCGACTAGGTAGGCTTACGTAGTACAAGGAGCCGCCCATTTTGTGGTGAAAAATGACATTCAAGTACTCTATTTGAAGTAAACGTTCAGATGGAAATTGTCATTCGGAATAGGCAGTCATGTATGCTCTTACAACAGTCTCAACATTGCAGCCACCTGTGCACCGAGCCTCAGCCAATCACTCACTCCTAATAGTTTGAGTCACAGACGATATGAAGAAAAGAAATCACACCAGCCCACGCTGACACTAACTCAGTTCCTCCTGTGCCCAGGCCTCTACACACACCTCCCACTTTAACAGAAACCCTTACTGGCTCCCACACACTGCCTAACCAGCATTAACACCACCACCCCATCGGACACACACACGCACACACACACTGAATGCTGTCCCTCCTGTGCCATAAATACCTATTCTCTCCTTGCACATTGTGGTTATGGTTATAACACTCGTTCTCTAATACTGACATTCTGGCCATCTCACTGAACACAGTGTACTGATCTGTTATTGGTCATACTAAAGGCTGGGCAAGGTTTACTCTGTGGTCGATGTCCTTTTATCTTGATTCTCATTCAGCACTTGTGATTTTTCTCTCATGAACTTTGTGTACTTCTTCACTGCCAAAGAATTCTCTACCTAAATAAATTATTATCATTACTATGATTTGTCTTTTTGTTTGACCTTGAACAAAAAATATTTCCAGAGTTGAATGACAGTTCAAATTATTACTCTGTAATAACCATTTAACAATATATTTGGTCATTTCTTCACCATAAAATGTTACAATGAGATGACAAGTAACTATGAAGTCCTGTACAGCTAGTGCACCATATCATTTGTGGGCTTTGTAAGTCGTTTAAGGCATTTCTACTGACTTCAATGCAGTCATGAACTCTCCTCTCGAAGCTACATCCTGTTCATGTGCAATTTCATAGAAATTCATTGACAAATGTGTTTTAAAGCATTTTGAGTTATTTATTTAACCCTAAGAATATATACATAAATATCCTAGAGCCAAGTCGATAAAGAATATACATGGAAATCTAATACGCAATATTTTTGTTTGTCATCAGCTAATAAGACAAATCGGTGAACGTATTTTCATTGTTGAGATCACCTCCATGAAAAATAAATATGGTTTATTTTGAAGTCAGTTGGATATGTTCAGAAATACAAACATATGGACACACCTAATGATTTCAAGGCTTTTTCTTTATTTTGACTATTTTCTACATTGTAAAATAAGTGAAGACATCAAAACTATGTAATAACACATGGAATCATGTAGTAACCAAAAAATAATAATTTTTAGTCTATATTTTATAGTGTGTGCAAAGCTGTCAAGGCAAAGGCTGGCTACTTAGGATAATCTAAAATATATTTTGATTTAACACTTTTACTACGTGATTCCATATGTGTGAATTCATGGTTTTGCTACAGTAAAAAGTGAGAAATTTACAGATGTGCCCTTGAGCAAGGCACTTAACCCTAAATGCTACTGTATGTCACCCTGGATTAGAGTGTCTGCTAAATGACTAAAATGTAAATAATGGTGATCTGCAAAACAAACAATGGAGGTGCATGCGGCCACCTAGTGTACTGGGGTTTGTGGTCAATCACAGCTTGTAAACTTTAGAATAAAAGAAAACAAACATTTTTTAAAAACTCTTACCTAATCATGTGCTACTAAGACGATAAAAAAAGATCCCTACTAATTTATAACATTTGGCCTCACCTCTACCCAATGGGGCACGAATATAAATTGTATATTTTTTTAAAGCCCTCTTGGCTACTTGGTCTTCAATTAAATGTCCTCCCACACCTGAATGGGCTGGAACCCAGTAGAAATGCACTACACCCAGTCTCTCAATTCTCCATAGCAGAAGAGCTACTGCCCCCTTACCCGGGAAGCACCGAACAACAGACAGGGACATTGGACCATCGAAGAGGTGCAGATATGAGAAGTACATTTGATTTGGGGTTCACTTATATTGGGAGGAGTGCCTTTCCTCAGCCACAGTCTTATATGTGCAAAAAGTATTATCTCACAACTTGATGAAACCTTCACTCGTGCGCAGACATTTAGAAACAAAACATGCCCGTTTGACAAGTAAGCCACAGGAGTTTTTTGAGTGAGATTTAAGACGACTTTCAAGTAGTAAGACGTGTAAAAGCAACAGATACCATTAATAAGAAGGGGCTAGAAGTGTCTTATATGGTGCGCTACCGAGTGGCTAGGACAGGCAAACCCCTTACAATTGTGGAGGACTTAATTATTCCTGCTGCCACGGATATGGCTGGGACAATGCAGAGGGAAAAGGCCCCAAAAACTATGCAGATAATTCCTTCACCAAACAACACTTTCACGACGCTTCAGTGCCATGGCAGGAGATGTTTTGAAACAATTACTGCTTCGCATACAAGTGAATTCTATGCGTTACAGCTGGATTAGGCAACAGACTAGGTGTGCCTGGCACAGCTCCTGGTATATGTCCGTTACGTTTATGGGGGGTCAATTAAGGAAGACATCCTCTTCTGCAAACCACTGGACAAGAGGAGAGGATATTTTTAAAGTAATGGACAGCTTTGTGACATCGAATGGACTTTGGTGGTCAAGATGTGTTGGTATCTGCACTGATGGCGTAAAAGCCATGACAGGGAGACATAGTGGAGTGGTAATGCGCGTGCAAGCAATTGCTCCCGACGCCACTTCGGTACCCTTGACATCCACCAAGAGGCTCTTGCTGTCAAGGGAATGCCTGACGGCTTGAAATACGTTTTGGACACGACAGTGAAAATGGTTAACTTAATTAAAGCAAGACCCCTGACCTCTCGTGTATTTTCTGCACTATGCAATGATATGGGCAGCGACCATGTAACGCGTTTACAACATACAGAAGTGCGCTGGTTATCAAGGGGCAAACTATTGACACGTTTTTTTTAAATTGCGAGACAAGCTTAAAGTTTTCTTTACTGACCATAATTTTCACTTGTTTGACCACTTGCTGGATGACGAGTTTCTCACACGACTGGCCTATCTGGGTGATGTTTTTTTCTCGCCTGAATGATCTGTATCTAGGATTACAGGGACTCCGCAACTAAATTCAATGTGCGGGACAAAATTGAGGCTATGATTAAGAAGTTGGAGCTCTTCTCTGTCTGCATTTACAAGGACAACACACAGGTCTTTCCATCGTTGTATGATTTTTTTGTGTGCAAATTAACTCAAGCTTACGAACAATGTCATATGTGATATAGCGAAGCACCTGAGTGAGTTGGGTGCGCAATTACGCAGGTGCTTTCCCGAAACGGATGACACAAACAACTGGATTCATTATCCCTTTCATGCTCTGCCTCCAGTCCACTTACCGATATATGAACAGGAGAGATGCATCGAAATTGCAACAAGTGGTTCTGTGAAAATTGAATTTAATCAGAAGCCACTGACAGATTTCTGGATTGGGCTGCGCTCAGAGTATCCTGCCTTGGCAAATCGCGCTGTTACGACACTGATGTCCTGTGCAACCATGTACCTATGTAAGTGTGGATTCTCGGCACTCAGTAGCATGAAAACTAAATACAGGCACAGACTGTGTTTGGAAAATGATTTAAGACTGAGACTCACGCCAATACAACCCAACATTTCAGAGTTATGTGCATCCTTTCAAGCACACCCTTCTCATTAACCTGTGGTGAGTTATTCACCATTTTTGATTAACAAATAAGGTTTTATATGTAAGATGGTTAAATAATGAGCAAAATTATTGATTATATTATTATTTGTGCCCTGGTCCTATAAGAGTGCTTTGTCACTTCACATGAGCCGGGTTGTGACGACAACTCACACTCCTTATGTTTAAGAAATGTATCGTATAGCATGTGTGTGGCAGGCTTACAATGATGGCAAAAAAACAACATTTGAGAGTATGCTGACCCTGGTGCTTGAGGGGGTACACAGCTGGAGGTTGAATGTTTGAAGGGGTACAGGACTATAAAAAGTTTGGTCAGAAATCAGTGGTTCCCAATCTTTTCTCTTTTCCACCAAGGTTAAATCAATGAAAGGTGCCAGGAGTAACCACAGAGGGACATTCCCTATAACCACAGACGGCCCCACCTCCAACTCCCTCATTCCACTCTCCTCAGCAAGCTTTTCAACTATCCAACCAAATCCACTGCCTTGTCAACTAGCATACTCCTAACGCTTGTCTAGAACAGTGGTATTCAGTCGGGATCGCGGGGTAACGGCAGTGGGATCGTCCAAAAATAAATAAGAGTAAGATTCTTGTATGGGACAATATACAAATGTTTTTTAGAAAGATAATTGAAAATAACATTTTATTGAGTAAATATATTTATTGGTTTCTTTTCATTTTGAAAACGTAATGAATTGGTTATTTGTTGATGTAAAAAATCGAAATGCACCGATTTTAAGGTTGTGCTGTTAGATTTGGGGAGGGGTCACAAGATATTATTGTGAGAAAATGGGGTCCCCAGAAATTCTGGTGAAAAACATGGTGTCCCTGCTGAAAGAGTTGGAATAGCACTGATCTAGAACAATAGCAGTGGGATGGCCAATCTCACAGCCTTTCAGTCTTGGGTGATTCTGCAACTTCGAGCACTTTGTCTTTCAGAAATTAAAACTTATTCAAACACCATTTTACCAGTATTGTACCTGTCTTTGATTTGTCTAGAAACTAAATCTGATAATGGCTGCTATCGTACTATTCAGGAATTTATATATTTTTGTCATTTTTCCTAGACAGCCATAGACAAATGTAATTTCCATCACGTCATTAAACATCCATTTTAGTTCAATCAAATATCATACAATTGATTTATAATGGATTTCTTATACATTTGTACATGAACTTGTATTGAATATTATTTTAAGTGATTTTTAAGGTTTTCCTAATATTCATAATTCAGCACAATGCCTGAATGTATAAACTTGCCTTGGTGACAGCTGAAAACATTTATTTATCATGAAAAATAATATATTCAATCAATGATGATAACAACTGTATGATTTCCATATCTAAAACAAATAAATGTATGTAAATTATACATAATATACAAGTTTACTTCAAAAATATGGGTTGTGATGGAAATGATAAGGTGTGGTGGAAATGACATCTATGTAAAAAAAAAAACATGGAAACAAAGTGAACTGCCTGGAATTCACTGGTGTTTTTGCACATGTAGTTCTCTGCAAAGTCAATATGCACAATGGTCTCCTCTTTCCCTAGATCCTCTTTTAAGTCTCTCAGTTTGGAGTATTGGTGTCGAATGTTGTCCACGTGTTTCCCCAACTTCTCTTTCAATCCTTTGGAGAAGTCCTCCAATAGAATCTGCAGTGTGCCACCTACCTTTTCTTTTACTGTCAAATGTACTGTGAACTTTTCCATGTTTCCCTCTTTGTTTTTCTTCTCTCTCTCTTCAGCTTTGTTTTACCACTCAAACCACCATGTCTGCACACCAGCATCAAAGGTAGATGTTTTAAGCTCTTTGGCTTGGCAAAGGGAGAACTCTGTCTACATGCACTCTTTCTTCAGGTTCTCACAGCACAAAGACTCAATAAGGTTGTCATTGTTGCTGCAGCTGATCACTTTGTGATGCTGTAGTTTGTCCTCCATGAACTGGAGGTTGGCGTGGGTTTTGCAGAGCCATGTGTCCCTATCCTGAACTGTTGGCTTGACAACCCAAAAGGACGTCTTTTGCAGAATTCACAGTAGGACATTTACATTTCTGAATATGCCCTCTTAAACTTCTGATAAAGGTTCTGAATTGTGCTAATCAAGAAGCGCTTCTGCTTTTATTTCTTGTTCCTCGTTAGTGTGTCCTTTTTCCCTGTTTGCTCTACTGTTGACATCCCGTTCATAGAATCTAGTGATTTTCTCTTCTGTGGCAGTGCTAATTATGTTACTTTGATTTTTCCTGGAGTATTGAAGACGAGATGGCCTGTTTTCATTTGCCCTCATTTCTTTTGCTGAAAATCCAAATTCTCTGTTTGCGGCTTTGACCAGGCCATACTTTCTCAGGATGTTGCATCTGAGCATTTTTGAAGCCACTTGTTTGTCCTTGTCACTGCAAATTGTTTTATACTTTTGTTTTAACTCTGCAATGATGACATTTTGAAACAATAAAATCCTTCTCAAGTTCTTTGGATTTCCCTTCATTTGGTGTTTTGTCTTTGTCTTTGGGGAATCATTTCCTATGACAAATGTCAAACTTGATAATGCTTTACGGAAAGATGAGAAATACAAAAAAGGTATGATTAACTGACATAGAAAATGGAGGGAAAAGATTCCCCAAAGACAAAGACAAAACACCAAATGAAGGGAAATCCATTTTCTACGTCAGTTAATCATACCTTTTTTTTGTATTTCTCAGCTTTCCGTAAAGCATTATCAAGTTTGACATTTGTCATACTAAGATCTCTGTATGCTTTTGAGCGACCTCTTCCAACCTTTTTCCTTCCAGCAAGTATTAGACTTCTCCTTCCTGTTGCAGACGATGAGGAAGGGGTATCAGGGTCTGTTTGTTTTCACATGTTTGATGATATAATCGTCAAGCCAATTCAAAAGATTAGGGGCCAGGACCCGGAAGTATGACTTAGGACAACATTGTATACAGTGACCTCCGTAATTATTCAGACAGTGACAATTTTGTTGTTGTTCTGCGTCTGTACTCCATTTCCACCACTTTCTGTAATTTCCACCACACTTAAGTTTGTGATGGAAATGACACTTCTACAGTTTCTGGAAATTGACAGACTGCATAGCATGCTTTGGTTAGTATTACAGATAGCATATCGTTTACACGAAATATATAAAATATTTTTTTAAATTCAAACGTTCTACCACATATTAAAGAAAATAAATGACTGACAATTAAAATATTCTCTACACAATAAATATTTACCTCAATTTTTCTTCAACTTCTGGACATCAAATCTGGAACAACTGTCCACTGCAGCCATGTGCTTCATGGTGTCTTGAAAAACTTTATTAATATGAATTTGTCATCAGTGGTGGTAAGTAAAAAAATTAACATTCTTCCTATGACAAGTTTCCTATGACAAGTCCAAAGGCATTTCATCTGGCCTTAACTAGTAAGGCACTTACAGGTCTTGATTTGAATGATGTCCAAAGGCATTTCACCGGCCTTAACTAGTAAGGCCCTTACAGGTCTTGATTTGAATGATGATGAGTGATAAAGTTACAGATGCCCAAATATCATCCCCCCTCCCATCCCAAAATGCTAATCTCCTGTTATTGTAATGGTGAGAGGTTAGCATGTCTTGGGGTATGATATTTGTGCGTCTAACTTTCTCACTCATCATTATTCGCGATTCATTCAGGACTATCTGTAATCATGGAAATGTTTAGAAACATATTCTATTCTTATTTACAACAAAAGTGACTCTAAAATGGCACAATACATTATTTATCATTCATTTCTATTGGCCACAAAATAATCTGAAACACAACCAAAACAAACAGCAAATGTCGCAAGCTTGATGTAATCATTGAGTGCTAGGAATATGGGACCAAATACAAAACTTGTGACCACTTTATTACACATTAGTGAATTTGTCCCAATACTTTTGGTCCCCTAAAATGGGGGGACCATGCACAAAAAGTGTTGTAATTTCTAAATGGTTCACCCGGTATGGATGACAATACCCAAATTGAAGCTGTCAGTCTGCAGTTTAGCCTCATAATAATTGTAGAATTTGAAATCCAAAGTGCTGGAGTACAGAGGCAGAACAACAACAAAATTGTCACTGTCTGAATAATTACGGAGGTCACTGTATACAATGTTGTCCTAAGTCATACTTCCGGGTCCTGTCCCCTAATCTTTTGAATTGGCTTGACGATTATGTCATCAAACTTGTGAAAACAAGGTCATTTAAGATATATACAATTATATTCCTGTTTGAGGAATTCACTTCAGCCACTTTTTCCCTTTTTTCCCATTGTATACCATTCAAAAAGCCTACAAAAGTTAAAAAACTACAAGGCTATTTCCTGGAAAACGACACTTCACTTTAATATATACATCTAATGTGCCCCGTAACAGGGTCAGCTGTGGCTCAATAATTTTACTTTGAGTCCACAATCCCTTCCTCGTGTCC
Source organism: Oncorhynchus masou masou (assembly GCF_036934945.1). Classification (NCBI taxonomy): domain Eukaryota; kingdom Metazoa; phylum Chordata; class Actinopteri; order Salmoniformes; family Salmonidae; genus Oncorhynchus; species Oncorhynchus masou. The sequence continues at coordinate 82,476,162 of NC_088235.1, read as the reverse complement.
TTTCCTCCATGAGCGCTGATCTGGCAGAATATGCCAGGTGGCAGCAAGATGGTTTATTCAGCCATCTGTATCAGTGACATTAATGGAAAATATTGGAGACACAGCTTATATAGACTTAATAAAATTGCAAAATCTTCCATTAATTTATGTAAAGAATGTATGAACAGTTCTGACTGCTCTGTCTAGCAAAAAGGACACTTGCTATTTGCAATAGTAGTAGCAGTACTATTACTAGTAGCAACCTGCTAGTTGCATGTCTAAGTTAACATGGATGCATGAATGGTCCATGTAGACTGTATAAGTGCAAGGCAGTGACAGTGGATGTGATTGTACTGCTACAGTGGGTCACTCAGTCTCTAACTTCCTATTGTGCTGTTTGCAGCCTGGCAGAAGGGGAGTGCTGTTGTATCTGCCTTAATCTCTGTGCAAAGCGATAAGCACATTTGTGTGCTCATGTATGTAGCCCATTGAGAAGAGTTGGGAGAAGTGTATGTGTGTGTGTGTGTGTTTGCGGGAAGGGGGAGCAGTGCTTAAATCCCATCTGGCAGTGCTACACCCCCCTACTCTTCATCCTAGCCTGCGAAGAGAGGTTGGACAGACGAAGGGCTTGTACTACAAAAATAAAAACAGACAGATTATTTGAATCTTTTTGTCACAGATAAATAGCTAAGCCTATTTTGATGCGCTCCCCATTCCCCAATACAATGCCCTGTCACCTGGTCACCCACCAGCAGTATATGTATAGCATCTGGTAGACTAGTCCTCTGAAACCTGATCCAACACTCATTCTGTTCTTTCTTTACAGCATGCCAAAGCTGAATCACAGAGATGAAAGGGAAACTGGTGAATAGAGTGGACTTAAACTTTAATTTACAGAGAGCTGTGCTACACCAAATGGGGTAAACATCCTAGAAATTAAGTCAGACATGGAAGTCAAATTTTATCAATTCATTATTTTATTTTCGAAGATGTTTTTTTTTGGGGGGGGGGGGGTGAGGAAAACATTTTAAACTAAATATAACAAAGTTGTAAATAATAAACAATGCATAACTGGATACAATAACATACCAACCCCCATCATCCACTTGGATCCTAACCCTCAGCAAAAAAATAAACAATCTGCAAACAATGTAATATAGTAAACACATTTGAATAAAAAATACATTTCTATAACTTAGTTTCTTTAAACAAAAGCTCTGAATGTGTGTCTGGAACTCCTCACACTCAAAGTACAGTCCATCATCCCCTACACACACTCCTCTCTCAGGCCACCCAGACACACACAAATCTGCTGTATTGCTTGTATTCTCCATACAATCGTCCATAGAGAGTAAACACGCTTAAGCTGTCCCAAACCAAACTATTAGCAGCTTGAACAAGAGCATATCCTGGCTGATTCAGGGCGCACAACTTTTGTTCCCTAACTGCTTATGTGGTGATGGACAATAAACCCAAGTACTATGGGTGATGAAGGACTTTCTTTGGTTCTGATGAACATAACAATATAAGAGGTATGCTTTGTTCAAGACAGAACATTTACTGTTAAAATTTGATTGCTGTGTACAAGTAATCCTGACTCCCCCAAAACCCAACCCAAACAAAGGACCTCCACTATCTTGTGAGTGGTGGTGGACCCTGTAAGCCAGGGAAGTTGGGCATTCGGTCGACTTTCACACAGTCGGTCAGAAATTGTGGAATCTTAAGTCTGTCTGAAATAGAGTGGCAACAGTAGGAAGTCAGTGAAAAGGGCTAGTTGGAGCTGAAAAGGGAGCCTGCTGGAAATAAACCTAGTGAATAATAAATGAGAGCACATCTTATTCCATAGCTCCACTAGTGTTATAATGAAGTGTTATTACCCCTAACATGAAGCAAAAGAGCAACCAATCAAACATGCAACATGACACCAGCAAAGAGTACTGTACATCACTGGATCCATTCCACTGTACAGCGTAAAATAACATGTATGACTGTTACATTTCCCCTCAAACTAAGCAGCATTAATGTATACAATGGATGTGGAGGGTTTGACCCTTTTCAATCCATTTATCCTCATCTTTAGCAGCAAGTTCAGTTAATACTCCATCCACCCAACCAGCTTAATCTCAACTGACCTGACCCAATTTACTATACGAATGGCCATTACCAGCATAAGCCTAGTAATTTACAATGATTTTATGTTTTTAGAGGGATGAAATAACTCAAGTGAAATTGAATATGTACAACTCTAAATCACTTACAAAGATTTTAAAAATCCATTTGAAAACATCCCATATAGAAACCCAGTAAGATGTGAATTGAGTTCTGTGTGAGTAAAGGCCAACTAATGCCTCCTTAACTCAGAAAACATGGCAGGACTTAATTTGTGTTCTAAAGGTAAACTCACATGTTCATAACATCAATTGTAGTACAACTACTGTAGAATATGAATCAGGGAGTGAAACATGAGAGTGGTTGCCGAGTTAGAAATCAATCATGTCTTAGAGAGATGTTAGCGACTTAATGATGCTTTTGAAACAATTAATTTGGCAGAGAGATTTTGGACTTTAGCCAAAGCAATATTCAGCAACTTTTTAAAAATGACTTATGCTCTAATCACTTTTTAGATTAGAATTAAACCATGCTTAATAATTATAAAAACGTAAGATTTGTCTATGAAAGAAATTATTCATAGACATGGACTATTAATCTGACAGCTTAATTGTAAATGAGACAGGAGAGAAAGAGAAGAGCAAAGAAAAAAGATTCCACAAGAAACATTAGCAACAAACCTGCTTTCAAATAGGACAGTTATACTCATACGTCAACACTACAGGATTTGTAAAGTAGTGTCATCGTTGTGTTAGAAAAGAGAAACACACACATTCCCCATTCAAATTAAATACCAAAATGTCAGTGCTCAAAACAGACTTTCATTACTCAATGATTTGCCCATGTTAGGGTTGTTAGTTCAAATTGAATCATGTGTAAACGTCTCAGAAGATGATATACAGTACATGTGTTTAGAACACCTAACCTGTTTGAGGTTGTTTTTGCCTGGGGCAATAGAGAGGGGCTTTAGACAGATAGAAATAAAACAGGCAGAAGGTAGAGAGCCCTCCATGCCTGGGGTAATAGAGAGGGGCTTTAGACAGGCAGAAATAAAACAGGCAGAAGGTAGAGAGCCCTCCATGCCTGGGGACAGACATAAAACAGGCAGAAGGTAGAGGCATGCCTGGGGTAATAGAGAGGGGCTTTAGACAGACAGACATAAAACAGGCAGAAGGTAGAGAGCCCTCCATGCCTGGGGTAATAGAGGGGCTTTAGACAGACAGACATAAAACAGGCAGAAGGGCCCTCCATGCCTGGGGTAATAGAGAGGGGGCTTTAGACAGACAGACATAAAGACAGACAGACATAAAACAGAAGGTAGAAGCCCTCCATGCCTGGGGTAATAGAGAGGCTTTAGACAGGCAGAAATAAAACAGGCAGAAGGTAGAGAGCCCTCCATGCCTGGGGTAATAGAGAGGGGCTTTAGACAGACAGACATAAAACAGGCAGAAGGTAGAGAGCCCTCCATGCCTGGGGTAATAGAGAGGAGCTTTAGACAGGCAGAAATAAAACAGGCAGAAGGTAGAGAGCCCTCCATGCCTGGGGTAATAGAGAGGGGCTTTAGACAGACAGACATAAAACAGGCAGAAGGTAGAGAGCCCTCCATGCCTGGGGTAATAGAGAGGGGCTTTAGACAGGCAGAAATAAAACAGGCAGAAGGTAGAGAGCCCTCCATGCCTGGGGTAAAATAGAGAGGGGGCTTTAGACAGACAGACATAAAACAGGCAGAAGGTAGAGAGCCCTCCATGCCTGGGGTAATAGAGAGGGGCTTTAGACAGACAGACATAAAACAGGCAGAAGGTAGAGAGCCCTCCATGCCTGGGGTAATAGAGAAGGGGCCCTTTAGACAGACAGACATAAAACAGGCAGAGGGGCCCTCCATGCCTGGGGTAATAGAGAGGGGCTTTAGACAGACAGACATAAAACAGGCAGAAGGTAGAGAGCCCTCCATGCCTGGGTGCATTCTTGCACTGTCCAAGGGGCGGGAGGTGGAATAGATTCTCTGACCAGGATTAATGACAGAGACAGAAAAATAGGAAAACAACTAAAAGACGTGGCTGCCGAACATCCAGACAAAGTCACCCCAAAAGGTGAAGGATCATTCATTCTGAGAGCCCAGCCATCCACTCCTCCTGACCCACTTAGACCCAGGGGAACAGAGGAGAGCCAGAGGAGTGTTGGAGCCTGGAGGCGGTGTGGGGGTGTTCAGGCGTGCTGTGCGGCCAGTTCCTGGCCAATGAAGCGGCGCAGGCGCTCCAGGTACTGGCTGTACAGTTCGATGTCGTTGTGTCCCGCCCCCTCCACCCAAAGTGGCTCCACGGCCTTGGGACAGCGCTCGAACAGAGCCAGACCGTGGGAGAAGTCGATCACCTCGTCTTCAGTCCCGTGGATGATCAGCACCGGTGACGTGATCTTAGACACCTTCTCAATGCTGACAGAGACACAATGGGCAAAGGAGTTAGTGACTGGGGATAAGGGAAGCAAAGGTTGTCCCTAGACGGCAATGTACGGTAGGAATTATGTAACAACATTGTTATAGCTAATGGGCAAGTATGTAACCGTGGATAGAAAGCATTGAACAGTCTGTTCTAGCATGGCCAGTTAGTGCAAAATGCCCTGCAGCCTTGAGCACTGAGCAGCAACTGTTCTCTAACAGGTAGAGGGACAAACAGGACAGGAAGGGGAGAATAATGAGAACACAATCCTGCTGCATGTAAATGCATCTCTCAGATCAGCTCCATCTGCTAGTTCAGATGGAAGAGAGTCCTCCATCCCCCACATAACAGCAAATACAGATCTGAACCAAGCTAGTATCACTTCACTTGGAGTCCACTCTGACTAGATGGAGTATTGAGTATAGGAGCTGAGTGTTGTGTGGCCTGGGGAGTGCCAACTGCGCAAAATGGCGCGGGAGAATTTAGGAGCGTGGAGGAGAACACCGGAGGCTTTCAGCACAGATAAGAGGCATCCCCAGCTCCCTCCCCACCACCTACTCTACTCCCACACTGCACTGCCTGGTACTGGAACTAGACTGTGATGGAATCCTATTCAGTGAACCAGCATGTGATCTTAATGGTTCAGATACCACACAACCACATTTGACATAATAACGGGCGATGATACAACAAATGACTGGAGGAGTCAGTGTTTCTGACACCTGCTTATGATCTGATGCAGAGTGAGAGATGACTCTTATGTACTAAGGCCGATTCCACAGGGAGGGAGGGAGGAGGGAGAGAGGTTGAATAATAAAATACATGGAAGCTATGAAAGATATTGCAGCTCTTCTTTTAGTTGTACAGAAATATTTTTCCATTGACATTTCTAGTTCTATAATGATCTGCTAATCTTGACAAGTCTGCAATAATGTGAAGATGGAGATAAGAGGAAGGTGTGGTAGATGACTCACTTGGGAAAAGCATCAAAGCAGTACGTCTTCTTGGTGTCTGGGAAGGCCACCCGCATGCCAGAGGTGAGGGGGGAGTGGAGCACCACAGCGGCACACTCATACCGTGATGCCAGGTCAACTGTGGGAACGGTGCCAATGCTTTGCCCATACAGGATTATGTTCTCTGGGCTGATGCCATATCTGATCACAACCAGGAAGAGAGTGGAATAAAATACAATAATGTCAAGGAAAAGCTTGTAGTGGCAAACAATTTGAACATAAATCACTCCTAAACCTAAACTGTGATAATATGGAATGAAAATATATATTTCATCACATAGATTCAGGAGTTGACAGGTAACAAATGTCTGTGAACATGGCACGCCTAATACAAAAACCAGCTGTAGCTCCATAACTCGTAACATCCATCCAAGGACAGCCGTTGATAGCGCAGCATCCCATCAATCTAATGACAGTCCATTAGCTGCATGAGCCCTTCCTTGTGTGAAATGACTCCACCCACACCACCCCTCCTCCTCTCTCTCTGTAAGGTCTCCCACACTGACTGCGAAGTGGCGGTGCCGTATGTACCGTGTGCGCAGGGCCTGCCAGGCGGCTTCAATGTCAGCGTAGAGGTTCTTCTCGGAAGGCTTGCCCGTGCTGACACCGTAGCCGGAGTAGTCGTAGGAGAAGATGTTGCAGTTGATGCGTGTGCCCAGGCCGATGTAGAAGCTGCTCATCTGGCCCAAGTCCACCGCGTTACCATGGGAGAACAGCACTGTAAACCTGGTGAGAGGCCACAGAGCAACGACTAGGTTAAAAAGATGGACGCTACCATAGCCACGAGGGAAGATGTTTTGAGTTGGGGGTGCAACCAAAAGCCCAAGCCAATGAAAAGAGGGGAGACAAAGATTGAACAATATTAGGATGAAATATAAATAAGCTATAGTACAGGCTACTTAATAAACTATCGAGTGGCACCGACTCACCCAATAATGAAGATGGGCTACTCACCGGTGATGGCTAATGCTCCTATGCCTAAGATGTAGAGTTGTTGGGAAAACATTTGGTAGTTTCTATAGACAGATTAGTCTACTATTTTCAGCAGCAGGCATTTGCTTTATAAACTGTTTTTCCCACGATTGTATTTAGAAATGTGCAAAAGGCAGATTATAGCTGTACAGACACAACCACAAAAATAGAATCCATAGAATGGAGGTTCGGATTCAAGTCATGACTGACAACCATTGTGAGTGTACCCATGAGTTTACCAGTCAAATTGCCAGGGTTAGAGATTCCAAAGCCATTCTATAGATTATATTTCTATGGCTGCATAGCAACAAGTACTAGGCGCTGTCTGCCCAAATTGCGTCTCTCTGGTGTTTTGAATGATTTTGTTGATGTCTGTAGGCTACAGACAGGAGTAATTAGACTATATAATTTTGGCAAATGTATTTAAGATTTATCAGAGGGTGCTGCAGCACCACCAACACCCATATTTCCTGCAGCTATGGACTCAACCTGGTATTTTTACCTATCCTAACCTGCATTGTGTGAACAGCAGATTTCCATTGAAACCTCAGGAATTACCTCTTTGCATGGGACAGGAATATGCTGTATAAGGTAAATTGGTTATGGCCACACTCAAGAGAGGACTAGTTCCCTAAGTTTGAATCAGGTATTTTTGCTTGTTCTGTACTACACAAATAATAGGGTTGCTATACCCCAGGCATCATCCATGTGCTTTATATTCATGAATGTGAACTGTGCTCCCTAAAGCAACTGGATACTCTCTATTCTTTAAATAGACTGGTCCTCTCCCATACAGTAAGTTATATCTTTGCTCTTGGGTGTTTTGCTCAAAATGTGACACTGAACAAGGAATACATATTACATTGCATGCGTGACACTGATATTACTCAAGTGTAACAAGACCCAGTCCATGTCTTCGCAAAGCAATTTAGTTGATTACTGAACACAACAAGAGAAACAATTTTGCTACCTGAAGTCATACAATATGAAGACATACTGAGGTATAAACTCAGCCAACCAGACTATCAAAGACAAATTGACAAACCCGACAGAACAGGCAAACATTTTAGGGGTAAGAATAAGTACAATGGTATTTGTAGGTCAAAAGAGATGGCCTAAACAAATTAATGCCGGAAGCAGGAAGAGAACAGATTTGAGATAGCCACACACAATGACGATGCCAGTACAGGAAGTAAGGAAATAGGACACAAGGGAGTGGAAAAATAATGGCATTACAAAACGAAGACGAGAGGAAAAGGGGCGAGTTCAGAGGAAGTGGGACACATGGTCAGACAAAAGGACCTAAATGAGCAAAGGTACACGCACGTGCACACACACTGTTCTGCGCGACTAACCTGGCGGTGGGCGCACAGCGGATGTACATGCAGCCCACTCGATTGCCACGGCTGGAGCGGGTGAAGAACACCTCTGTAGCATCCAGCTCTCTCTGGGAGTACTGAAACTCAGCTCGCTCTGTCAGGTGGAGCTTCCATTTGCCCTCTGCAGGACCATTGCTGCCTGAACCCCCTACAGCTGCTCCAGGTACCCCTCCCCTGGATCTCAGCCCCGCTGACCCTGCTGTCCCTGGGGCCGCAGACCCATCGAGGTCCGGCAAGAGGGAATATGTAGGCTCAGGAGGCAGGAAGGCAAGCTTGGCGGCAATACGGCTCGGACAGGGAGGGCAGCAGAACAGGCAGCATAGCTCACTGACAGATAGGCCATTCATTTTCTACTGTGGGGGCAAAGACGACATTGTATGTTGATCAGATTTCAAAACAAAGGAGTACAAAAAAATGTGACATACAAAGTTGTATTTACAATTACGCTACTGTTAAAATTGTTCAGAAATACTTTAAGTAGTTATCGTCAATTCTAACTAACAATAAAACGAACACATTTTATATTAAAGAATAAAAAAGTTATGCCTACCTGTGAGAGGACACTATTTGCAAAAATATGAAACTATAACACATGCAAAAATCAACAATTGATCCAAAGCCAACCCCTACTCTCCAAAACAAAACATGAAAGTTTTCCTGTCAGCAAAAATCTGAAATTAAGACGGTCGTCTGAAAATGTTATTTTGAAAGTAGAATAAGGTGATTTTGTAGTATGGCTGAAGTCCACATGAAATCCATATTCCAAGTATTGTTATTATTGAGGTGTTTGCAAGTGTTCGAGTAAGGTTAACTTCAGCCAACACTGGGTATGGCTACTTTTCCTGTTAGCTAAAGACTAGCTAGCTAACTAATGAACAACTGTGAATCTGGATAGCTGAAGCCCCCACTCTGTTTACATCTCATATCGAATAGCCTAACAGTAGCTTTACATCTCATTGCGCATAGGCCTAACGGTTTGTTGAGAAGTATTCCACTATAGTTAGCTGTAGCTGGCATCAACAATATTGACCTTCTACTGCTAATGTTAGTACAGCCAAATGATTCAAAGCGTAAAGTCGTGCCTGCAAAGGAATAAGTAAACACATCCCGGCAATGCTAATGACGACACACAAAAACAATATTATTTTTAACCACAGAAACCAAATCAAAGCTTAATTTTCAACACATTTTGTATCGCTAAGTAGCCAGCTAACGTTAGCTAAATTAGGTCACAGAAATGTATCAGCTAAGCAGCTAGCATTGGGTAGCTAGCAAACTAGCTAGCTAGTTATTCAGACCTGAAAACACAAATTTTAGGAGGACAGTCATTTGTGGACACCGACGCAAATATATAGCCTGGGAACAAACAAAAAAACAAGCGTCACGAATATCCGTTTTGATAATCAAATCGGTTTTTAGTGGTTGAAATGATTAGCAGCTACTGTCATTTATTAATCCATTGGATGTGCAGTGTTCTTTCATCTCCGGAAATGACAGGTACAGGACGTGACGGAGAGGGCAGCTTCCAATGATAAGCAGGGGGAACTTCGTAATGTTATCAAACAGATTACAACGTACAGTATAATTTTTAGACCTCAATAGATACACTCAATGAGCAATGTATCACTATTGTTTCTCTAACTACCAGATCAGATGGGCTGATGACATGGGTATCACTTACCATAATATACAATCATGACATGTGAATCACTTATTGTTCAATTTATTAAATTGTTGTTGTTTTCTATCTTAAATTAATCCTCTTGTTGATTTACATGAAAATATATTCCTGTGTGGAGTGACAATGTTATCTTTGTAAAATACAGTTACTGGTTTGTGTGGGTTTGCTTGTAAAGATCCATTGAATCATTCTTAGGACTTCATAAGAAACGGCCATGAATCAAGGTCTACTCTTGAAAACAGTAACCACGCTTGAAGGAATGAAGGAAGCAAGAGGGCTTGGAAAAGGTTGAAGGAGGAGACTGACGAGCAGCTCTGGCATTCTTCTGGTGAGAAAAGATTTCCTGTCGTGTTGAATTTGCAGGAGTGGAGGAAGAGGAGAAGCAAGAGGCGTAACTCGCCCAAAATTTGTCTCTTCAACCTCACACACACAACAGCAAACTGTTGTTCTAGGAGAATTCCATAATGAAATATTCCTGGCACAGAAGAATTATTTTTCAGAATAATTTTTGGGGGAACTGATGCTGTGAGACGGCTCTCAGCGCAAGATATTGTCTTTGGGCTCCAATATTTTTCTTTGGCCTCTGTGTATTTTCTAACTCTTTGTGTGTGTTGGGTGACTGACAACTATGGAAACGTGTGTTTATGGCCACACATTAAGATATAGCAAACTGAAGAAAGAGAGAGAAACAGATGCATGTGAGCTTTCACATTTTCAACATGTTTTTTTTCGAAAATTAATAGATTTGGAGTTAGTTAAACTTGCATTTCCAGCAGGGATATATGCAGGATGCTACCCTCCACAGCATGGCCTTCATTCCAGATCAAAACTCCAAACCTACAACTTCATTTTTCCCAAAATTACCCAGAGGGATTACTGCTATCAAGGATTCCTTTTCCCAAGCTTTACGGGGGGTGCTCAAGCAAACAAACAGCAGAGACCTGAAGACACTATCCAGCCTTGATCTGAGTGAGTAGTGTTTGGTCTGATGCTATTTTGAAAGCCAAGAGAAAAAAAAAGACCAGTTTACAAAAGTACAATTATATATTTTAATTTATGGGGACTGAATGCTGAGTTAAGGCTGCCAGGCTTGCTAGGACAGACCAGAAACAACTTCAATTAGCACTGAGGTATAGTAAAGTGACAGGTGTTGAGTCCTTTGGGTCCAACAAGTGGCAGGAGTCTTTGAAGCCCCCTCCCACTGTTCAAAGACTATTCACTGGCATTTTCTACAAGAAATCTTCCTCCAGAAATAAAAGCATCTCCCAAGTGGGTGTGACACCTACTCCTGTTGCCTGCTGCACAGCTGCTTGGATTCCACCTGGCAATCTGTTCACCATCTGCCCTGGCCTGTCTCCCCCTCTGGTACAGGTACCCCCACCACACTCCCGAGCTTTCGCTCACCTCCAGCACACACGCAGTGTTGGGGCAAGTGACTCTGAACTTACAATGGATAGCCCAAAGACATATATATATATATTATTTTTTTAATTGTGCATTTTGCCTCATGACTCCTGCATGTCTTGTTGACTACGAACTTTCTTAATCAACCGTGGGACAGACTGTTTGTTCTCACACTTGGGACTCTGACTCTCTATTGGTTACTTAGACTTTTGGCCTCCCCATCCTATTCTAACCACCTCTCGCTTTGTATTCATGTTACCTGATGAAATTGCTGTACAATATGATCTTGTTGCCATCTGATGCACATTCAGATGTCATAAATCAGCACTGTAGAGCTCTTCCTGTCCTATGCCGTGCCTTGATTGTATTACTGTTGATGATATCAGGAAATGTGCATGTACACCCCGGCCCATCTACTGTTGCAAGCTTCAATTCTGACTTGTGCTCTGATATCTGCTTCACTGATTTCTGCTCTCGTAAAAGCCTGGGTTTTCTGCACGTTAATACTAGAAGCTTATTACCTAAAATGGATCAATTGAAAGTGTGGGTTCACAGCTCCAATCCAAATGTTGGTCAGTATTGAGATGTGGTTAAGGAAGTGTGTTCTGAATAGTGATGTTAAACTTTCTGCTTATAACCTTGTTTGGCAAGACAGATCTTCCAAAGGTGGGGGAGTGGTAATCTTTACCAAGGATCACCTTCAGTGTTCGATTGTCTCCACCAAGTCTGTCCCCAAACAATTTGATTTGCTGGTTTTAAGCATTACACTTTCAAATAGCTCTTAGTTGACTGTTGCTGGGTGCTATCCTCCATCAGCACCAGCCTGTATCCTACCTGCCCAAAGCTCTCTCCTGCCCCCCTTACATTAAGTCTGAATTTGTCCTGCTAAGTGACCTAAACTGGGACATGCTGACCAAGTCCTAAAAGCAATGGGACTCCCTAAATCTTTCTCAGATGATTACCAATCCCACAAGGTATGACTCCAAACACTCGTTCAGGCAAATGAGAAATAAGTGCACTCAATCTATCCGGAAGACCAAAGTTAGTTACTTTAAGGAGAAGTTCTCTTTCTGTGGGTCTAACCCCAAGAAGTTCTGGAAAACAGTTAAAGATCTGAAGAATAAACCCTCCTCCTCATAGCTTCCCATGTCCATTACTGTTGATGATGTGGCTGTTACTGACAAGAAGCACATGGCTGAGCTCTTTAATCACCACTTCATTAAGTCAGGATTCCTATTTGACTCAACCATGCCTCCTTGCCCGTCCAACATTGCCTCATCTCCCACCCCTTCTTATGCGACTAGCCCTGACGCTTCTCCTTTTTCCCCTGCCCCACTACAAAGTTTCTCCCTGCAGGCAGTCACTGAGTCCGTGGTGCTAAATGAGCTCCGGAAACTTAACCCCCAAAAAACATCTGGGTCAGATGGACCCTTTCTTCTTTAAGGTTGCTACCCCTATCATCGCCAAGCCTGTCTCTCCTTTCTGGGGAGGTTCCCATTGCTTGGAAGGCAGACACGGTTCGTCCTTTATTTCAAAGGGGGAGATTAAGCTGATCCTAACTGTTATAGGTCTATTTCTATTTTGCCCTGTTTATCAAAAAAGTGTTGGAAAAACTTGTCAATAATCAACTGACTGGCTTTCTTGATGTCTGTAGTATTCTCTCTGGTATGCAATCTGGTTTTCACTCAGGTTATGGATGTGTCACTGCAAGGTCCTCAATGATGTCACCATTGCCCTTGATTCTAAACAATGTTGTGCTGCTATTTTTATTGACTTGGCCAAAGCTTTTGATACAGTAGACCATTCCATTCTTAGTTAAATCTAGACTTGGTTTCCTCTATTGTAATCACTCTCTTTCACCCCATCTGCCAAACTAAGCCTGATTCAGATGACCATGCTACCAATGCTAGATTACGAAGACATCATTTATAGTAAGGGTGCTCTCGAGCGGCTAGATGTGCTTTACCATTCGGCCATCAGATTTGCCACCAATGCTCCTTAAAGGACACATCACTGCACTCTATACTCTTCTGTAAACTGGTCACCTCTGTACTCATCGCTAGACCCACTGGTTGATACTTATTTGTAAAACCCTTAGGCCTCATTCCCCCCATGCTGAGATATCTACTGCGGCCCTCATCCTCCACATACAACACCCATTCTGCCAGTCACATTCTGTTAAAGGTCCCCAAAGAACACATCCATGTGTTGCTCATCTTTTCAGTTCGCTGCAGCTAGCGACTGGAACGAGCTGCAACAAACACTCAAACTGGACATTCTCAATCTCTTCATTCAAAGACAATCATGGACACTCTTACTGACAGTTGTGGCTGCTTGACCTGATGTATTGTCTCTGCCTTCTTGCCCTTTGTGCTGTTGTCTGTGCCCAATGTTGCTACCATGTTGTGTTACTGCCTTGCTATGTTGTCTTAGGTCTCTCTCTATGTAGTGTTTCTCTTATCGTGATTTGTCCTACATATTTTAACATTTTTGTATTTTTAATCGCAGCCCCCATTCCCACAGGTCTTTTTCCTTTTGGTAGGCAGTCCTTGTAAATAAGAATTTGTTCTTAACTGACTTGCTTCGTTAAATAAAAGGTTCAATACATTTAACGTGAGTAGATTGTTTTTTTTTTTTACAATACAATTATTTAGCATCTAGCTAACAGATGTTTGGCTGATGTCACGAAAACGATGTGCACTATTCTATGGGGTATAAGTCAGTCTTGTGATTCTGGATGGCCAGATTGCTAGCAAGAATGACACTGCCATGTGGGGACTCATAAATGGCTTGTTTCATTATGTTATTGATTAATTTCATGTCAATGCCACTATTGCTAAAATTCGCTAGATAGCTAACCAAAAACGAACAATGTTTCAAATACAAGTGGTCATTGTGCAAATGTATGTTTTCAATAAACATTGGAGACAAAATAAGTGGCGGTTAAGACAGTTGAATGTTAATCAAGTTTAAGATTGACAGAACTGCTTATAAATTAAGGAATAGGGGAAATTATCCCGGATTTAACCTTTAGCTCAATTTAGGTAAAAAATTATGCCTGTTGTTCAAAGTGTGTGTGTTGGTCTGTTCGGAATACTCCATATTGCTACTGCAGATAGTATGCCATCTCTGTAATAATGTAGGAGATCCAGGAAAGGAGAACTTCAGACAGCAAGGAAGAGAGCGGAGCAGACAGGACCAAGTGAGTACATAGAGAGAGGGGAGGCCCACACAAGAAAAACATGGCATACGTTCCTGAACTCACCTTTCATCTCATTTAACTAGGCAAGTCGGTTACGAACAAATTCTTATTTACAATGACGGCCTACACCGGCCAAACCGGGAAAACGCTGGGCCAATTGTGCACCGCCCTATGGGACTCCCAATCATGACCGGTTGCGATACAGCCTGGATTCGAACCAGGGTGTCTTTAGTGACGCCTCTAGCACTGAGATTTAGTGCCTTAGACCGCTGTGCCACTCATTAACCTCGTTCATCTATGACAAACGGAAAGTGTTTTGTTTAAAATATAATCTAGTTTAGGTTAATGACTATAAATCGATCTCTGAATGTGCTACCATGATAAAACCACTACGATATAAGGATTGCAGGCATATGATTTGCCTGTGATGTAGGGTTCAGCCAGGACTTTATCAGTCGGAAGAGCATGAAGTGGTTTCAGGTCTAACGTCCTACATCACACAGGCTCAGAAAACAAAGTGTTTCTGTGAGAACCAGGGCTGTCGCTCAATTCAAGCCATTCCGATGTACGGTATCCACAGATCAATTTATAAGAACATGTCAGTCAGAACCGGTGCCAGAACCACGCAGCTGGAGACCATATATCTAAGCTTTTTTCTGAGTCAGAGAAACACAGCAGAAAAAAGTTAAGGTACGGCTGTAAAACAATAGGCTACTGTATTAAGTGTTGTCCATTGAATGTACTGCAGTACATTGGGAGGTAGTGATGTTTGACTTTTTATAGGATTAACCTGTCTCGAGAGGAAAGTCTGAACCCATGCGAGAAAATTGCTTTTGGCATCCCAGGGCTGCCTCTGCTTTACCAGATTTGTACTGCTTAACCTCAGTTGTACAAATAAATACAAAAGTCAGGTGTCAATTTAAAATAAACGTTTATTTTTTATACTTACTCTTACAGATCATACAGTCCTACATTTTAAAAACAAAAAATATCTGGTGGTGTTTCTGAGCCAAAGGACTTGACTGCACTTCTGCAATTTCCTGCAGGACAGATCTACTACTTGGAACATTCTGGAACTCAATTATTGTCCACGCTATCATTTCTCATACATCAGTGAAATGAGTAAAGTTCTTCACTGTCAGTTATGGTAAATCAGTTCTGCAGTGACATAGTAAAATATTGCCAGATTTGGTCAATCATCATCACAGATCAAATGCTTTGTAGGAATGGCCTCAAAATGCAGACAATGATTATGTTGTGCTACAAACAAGCTTAATGACAATGTTAAAAGGGTCGGACCCTTTTTCCCCAATTTTAGCCTAAAATGACATACAGGCAGTTAGATTTGGGTAGCTCAGGACCTGAAGCAAGGATATGCATATTCTTGATACCATTTGAATGGAAACACTTTAGGGTTCAAACTGTAGAACCCAGTTCCTACATTTTAATATAAAAATTGTTTTGAGGAAACAAAACTATGCTATTTTCTCTTTGGGAACCTCAGGATGACACATTAGAGGAAGATTACTGAATGCAAGTACATTATTTACCTTCAGAGGTGAATGTATCAAATCAGTTGCTGTGATAAGTTTTGTTGTGCACTCTCCTCAAACAATAGCATGGTCTTTTTTCACTGTAATAGCTACTGTAAGTTGGACAGTGCAGTTAGATTAACAAGAATTGAAGCTCTCTGTCCATATAAGACATGTCTGTCTTGAGCATGACATTGTAAGTAACAAGGAAATTTCCCAACGGGAAGACACCGATCCTGTAGATGTTTGAAATTGAAATTGTAGTGGATGTTTTCATAACATCAAGCGCTGATTCTGAGCTAGTTAAGTTGATTAATTTACATACAATTGCAACAATCCAACAGGGGCTCCTGAGTGGCGCAGCACATCTAAGGCACTGCATCTCAGTGCTCGAGGCATCACTAGACACCCTGGTTCCATTCCAGACTATATCACAACCGGCCATGATTGGGAGTCCCATAGGGCGGCGCACAATTAGCCCAGTGTCATCCGGGTTTGGCCATCATTGTAAATAAGAATTTGTTCTTAACTGGCTTGCCTAGTTAAATACAGGTTTATTTTAAAGAAATCTTGTTTGGTCAATTCCATCGCTAAAAAAAATAGCTTCATAACCTTGTTGGTAACATTCAAATTGCTCACCTTTTTAAATGCTGGGGTAGTTCGAGTAGTCAAGGTAACTATCAACCTGCGAAACATAATTGCAAAGAAGACAAAAATCAGCCAAACTGAAGGACAAGCCAACTCTGTTCCCTTGGCCTAAAACAGGGTATACTCATCAGGTAACCCCGGTGCCACATCTTTGCCCACTTTAAAGCCAGTTTACTGCATGCCCTTAAAACAGTAACATCACAATAGGGAATAAAACCTACAGCAAAGTAATATATATATATATATTTCTCTCACAGACAGGAGTCTAATCCATCATACTCGTGCCCTTCTTACATGGTATCACATGCACTGCACCATCTCCACTTAGATACTTTATATAGTGGGAACCTAAAGATCCAAGTGCCTAAATTCCAAATGAGAACCAAGAGGACTCATCTCTTGCCACAGGGGCTTTGAGCTCCTGGCTTGGCTCAGCAACAGGCAACCTTGGTGTTTGCATGCCAAGACTGAGCCATTTTAGACCTTTCCTTCACTAAGCCGTTCTTTAACTGGCAACACAACCCAGGCTAATGCTCAAATCACACACACACACACACACACATACATACATATGCGCAAATAAAGGTGATATCATTAAATATGCTCATATTTGCATAAGACAAATACATTTTTCTGGACAGTGGACGAAGTCCGAATAAATATTTTTGTTAAAGATACCCACGACCGGACTTGGCCAGAGAAGATTGTGGATAAATACTTTATCCATCTTTCTCTGTAAAATAATAAAGACATGTAGATAAATGTATTTTTGGAACATTCTTCCAAATTAAAAGGTTAACTAGATGTTGTTGTTTTTTTTTAAACGACAGCATATAAACAATTCCCTTTGGGCATGTCTGGAGAATATACACTATATTTACACAAAAGTATGTGGACACCACTTCAAATTAATGGATTCGGCTATTTCAGCCACCTTCCAACAAGTCAGTTTGTCAAATTTCTGCCCTGGTCAACTGTAAGTGCTGTCATTGTGAAGTGGAAACATCTAGGAGCAACAACTGCTCAGCCGTGAAGTGGTAGGCCACACAAGCTCACAGAACAGGACCGCCGAGTGCTGAAGCTCATAAAAATAGTCTGTCCTCGGTTGCGAAACTCAATACTGAATTCTAAACTGCCTCTGGAAGCAACTTCTGCACAACTGTTAGTCGAGAGCTTCATGAAATGGGTTTCCATGGGCGAGCAACCAAACACAAGCCTAAGATCACCATGTGCAATCCCAAGCGTCGGCCGGAGTGGTGTAAAGCTCGCCACCATTGGAAGCACGTTCTCTGGCGTGATGAATCATGCTTCACCATCTGGCAGTCCGATGGACGAATCTAAGTTTGACAGATGCCAGGAGAACACTACTTGCCCCAATGTATAGTGCCAACAGGAATGGTTGGTGGATGAATAATTGTCTGGGGCTGTTTTTCATGTTTCCCAGTGAAGGGAAATTAATGCTACAGCATACAATTATATTCTAGACAATTCTGTGCTTCCAACTTTGTGGCAACAGTTTGGGGAAGACCCTTTCCTGTTTCAGCATGACAATGACCCGTGCACAATGCGAGGTCCATACAGAAATGTTTTGTCAAGATCAGGGTGGAAGAACTTCACTGCAAAGAGCCCTGACCTCAACCCCATCCAAAACCTTTGGGATGAATTGGAATGCCAACTGCGGGCCAGGCCTAATCGCCCAACATCAGTGTCTGACCTCACAATGGTAGCAAGTCCCTGCAGCAATGTTCCAACATCTAGTGGAATGCCTTCCCAGACGAGTGGAGGCTGTTATAGCAGCAAAGAGGGGACCAACTCCATATTAATGCCCATGATTTTGGAATAAGATATTCGCAGAGCAAGTACCCACATATATTTGGTCATGTAATCTAAGGATAACCACACAACATTTGGTGAACGCAGATGCTTCTGAAGCTGAGAAATTTGTTGGCGTGTGGGAAAAGTGACTTTTGGGAAATGACAGTTAAAGGCAAATACACTGAAGACTACCAAACACCAAAAGTCTATTTAAACCCACTCAACAGTCCTTGAAAGTCCATTTTGTAAATCTCTTATGAAATGGGCTTAGAAATTAATGATGCGTGCTCATTTTAGTGGTTAAAATTAATAACAATTTTGAGGACAGTAGTATGACAAACTAAAGAAATTATACGTTTTCAGCAAGTTTGAAATTGTTTACTTTGTGAAAATACAAATAATAAATGGACCAAAAATACCAACAAATCTCAATCAGTAGATGCAAAAATGTAATTTCAACCTGTGCTGCCTGGCGTCAAGTCCCGATGTTTTCCTGTTCATATAAGAGAGCTCATTCAATTCAGACTTTCTCTCAAAAGGGCCACGTTGTTTTGCCAGGTGTCACACGTGACGTTTTTCAGTATTTGCTTTTTTCCACACAACTCTTTTTCAATGACATTCGCTATGAAACGTTTGATTCACCTAAAAATGCAAAACTGCCACTAATTATTTGGAACCAAACTAGTGTGGCCAATCCTGAAAACAACCACAGGGACACGAAGGCCCTTGGCCGAGGATTGAGACATGTCCAAATGACTGGTACTAAGGGTTGTGTATGTCTGTCTATTAATTCACCGAATGTGGGCAGTCAGGAGGAACAGGAAAGCAACCTAGAATGACACTTTAGAATAAATGTCATCCAGAGTGATTTTAGCCCTATGACTAAAATTCCACCCCCTGTTCAAAGACACAGGAATTACCTGTGGGTGAAAGAAAATACAAGGAAAAGAAAGCAGTGCCACGGCAGTTCTTTCTTTTGGGTAGTTATGAAAACATTACTACACACACATATACAAATTATTGGACTAATTGCCAACCAGTTCTGTTATCATTCAGCATATATCAGTGGTCTGCTGGTGGTTAGGGAACAAGGTGGTTCACTGTTGGCTTTATGGAACAGAAGAGGGCGTTCAAGGAGAACACTAAATTATGTCCTGCCTGGACAGGCAGAACATGCTTTATTCTCAGTAGCAAACCTGCAGAGAGAGAGAGAGAGATCAAGCTAAACTACACTGCTCAAAAAAAACAAAGGGAACTCTTAAACAACACAATGTAACTCCAAGTCAATCACTCTTCTGTGAAATCAAACTGTCCACTTAGGAAGCAACACTGACAATAAATGTCACATGCTGTTGTGCAAATGGAATAGACAACAGGTGGAAATTATAGGCAAGTAGCAAGACAACCCCAATAAAGGAGTGGTTCTACAGGTGGTGACCACAGACCACTTCTCAGTTCCTATGCTTCCTGGCTGATGTTTTGGTCACTTTTGAATGCTGGCGGTGCTTTCACTCTAGTGGTAGCATGAGACGGAGTCTACAACCCACACAAGTGGCTCAGGTAGTGCAGCTCATCCAGGATGGCACATCAATGCGAGCTGTGGCAAGAAGGTTTGTTGTATCTGTCAGCGTAGTGTCCAGAGCATGGAGGCGCAACCAGGAGACAGGACAGTACATCAGAAGATGTGGAGGAAGCCGTAGGAGGGCAACAACCCAGCAGCAGGACCGCTACCTCCGCATTTGTGCAAGGAGGAGCACTGCCAGAGCCCTGCAAAATGATCTCCAGCAGGCCACAAATGTGTGTGTGTCTGCTCAAACGGTCAGAAACAGACTCCATGAGGGTGGTATGAGGTCCCGACGTCCACAGGAGGGGGTTGTGCTTACAGCCCAACACCGTGCAGGACGTTTGGCATTTGCCAGAGAACACCAAGATTGGCAAATTTGCCACTGGCGCCCTGTGCTCTTCACAGATGAAAGCAGGTTCACACTGAGCACATGTGACAGACGTGACAGAGTCTGGAGACGCCGTGGAGAATGTTCTGCTGCCTGCAACATCCTCCAGCATGACCGGTTTGGCGGTGGGTCAGTCATGGTGTGGGGTGGCATTTCTTTGGGGGCCCGCACAGCCCTCCATCTGCTCGCCAGAGGTAGCCTGACCGCCATTAGGTACCGAGATGAGATCCTCAGACCCCTTTTGAGACCATATGCTGGTGCGGTTGGCCCTGGGTTCCTCCTAATGTAAGACAATGCTAGACCTCATGTGGCTGGAGTGTGTCAGCAGTTCCTGCAAGAGGAAGGCATTGATGCTATGGACTGGCCCGCCCATTCCCCAGACCTGAATCCAATTGAGCACATCTGGGACATGTCTCGCTCCATCCACCAACGCCACATTGCTCCACAGACTGTCCAGGAGTTGGCAGATGCTTTACTCCAGGTCTGGGAGGAGATCCCTCAGGAGACCATCCGCCACCTCATCAGGAGCATGCCCAGGCGTTGTAGGGAGGTCATACAGGCACGTGGAGGCCACACACACTACTGAGCCTCATTTTGACTTGTTTTAAAGGACATTACATCAAAGTTGGATCAGCCTGTAGTGTGGTTTTCCATTTTGATTTTGAGTGCGACTCCAAATCCAGACCTCCATGGGTTGATAAATTTGATTTCCATTGATAATTTGTGTGATTTTGTTGTCAGCACATTCAACTATGTAAAGAAAAAAGTATTTAATAAGAATATTTCATTCATTCAGATCTAGGATGTGTTATTTTAGTGTTCCCTTTATTTTTTTGAGCAGTGTATAAAGACCCGGATGCTGAAGAAAACTGAGTAAGTTAACTTGCACATTCAATATCTTATGCTCTGCAGTTAACTTTCATTGTTGTGCTTTGATTCCATAATAAATTGCATTTTCTGCACGGTCCTAATCTGAACATATTAACAGGACTCTACTCCATCACATATCAGAAGTTGTATTTTTTAAATGGTTACATAAATCAGATGGAAATGCTAAAATATCATTGAAAGGTTCAGTACAAAACAAGTGATTTTCTGACATGCTGCCAATCCTCCAGTACAAACCAACCAAATTATATAAAAAACTTCAATATTCAAAAAAACTTCAAGCTAAGGACAATATATTAATATAGATCTGATGTCATACACTCAAACAATATCAATCACTCATATCGAGGCTCTTTCATGCACCCAATATCAGTAAGTCAAAGAACATTTCTTGAAAAAATGTTGCCATGTTGTGAACTATTCATCTAAGGGTCAGAAGGGAAAGAAAAGTTACAACAAAAAGGCCCATTTGTCAGAAACTGGACAAGGGTTTTTCTCTGGGAGTAAATTAATCTCTAGCCCTCATAAGATATTGCTGATACACAGAAACTCCCAGCATGGATCTTAACTTGACCTCCTGATGTCCTTATCGGAGATGTAAGCATGCTCTTCAACATGTTACTTCCAGCTCATTTTAACCACCACACAGGGGTAATATAAAAACTAACTCAAGTCCACCCAAGTTAAGAAACAATAAAAAGGTTAAAAATGAAATGTCTTCCTTCCCCACAGTAGACTTCTAATGCCCACCAAACCATACTGCACACACACAGACCATCGCACCACAGGCATTCACTCAAGCGGTCACCCTAGGAGAGAGGGAGATGTTAAAGGAAGTGGCTGGGCAGGGGCTGTGACACCGCCACCCCACCCACCTTATCCTACCATGAAACCATTTTATCTGGTATTATTCCATGCCGCCATTGTTTCACAATTTGCACATCAGACCTTTCTACTCAGTCCTCATAACTTCTGGATCTTCTCAGCCACCACGATAGGGTTCTCCTTGCGTATGCGTGCTGCGGCAGCACCTCGATAGTCGTAAGGACAGTCATGTTTGTCAGAGTAGCGGTGAATGGCGCAGAACAGGTTACCACAGCGACAAGCGAAGCCTAGTGAGTGAGGAGATAGACAAAGTTAAATTAAAATGGCTTCTTAGCAAAGAGCAATTTCTCAAGCAAGTATTTTGCTAGGACTCCCTGGGAGTGGTTTGAGTAGAAAGGGGAAAACTGAACATGAGCTGTTACTGGTAGAGCGGTTTGGAATTCTTTATTAGTCTATTGACTAATTCACCGCATGAGGATGTCGACATGGAAGGCTAAAACTCACTCTCACCAAAACAGGCTGAAACTTCAGGCGGTCTTTTCAATCAGCTCTTACACTAAAAAGGGCATTATAACAATTTTCACAGTATTATTCAAACCTCAGTGTGGAAATACAGCACCAATCAAAGGTTTAGACACACCTACTCATTCAAGGGTTCTTCTCAATTTACCATTTTCTACATTGTAAAATAGTGAAGACATCAAAACTATGAAATAACACATACGGAATCATGTAGTATTTTTTTTAACAGATCAAAATAATGTTTTCCATTTTAGATTCTTCAAAGTAGCTACCCTTTGCCTAGACAGCTTTGCACTCTTGGCATTATCTCAACCAGCTTCATGAAGAATGCTTTTCCAACAGTCTTGAAGGAGTTCCCACATATGCTGAGCATTTGTTGGCTGCTTTTCGCTTTTAAGCATTTATTTGGGCTGCAATCTGAGGTGCAGTTAACGCTAATGAACTTAACCGCTGCAGCAGAGGTAACTTTGGGTCTTCCTTTGCTGTGGCGGGCCTCGTGAGAGCCAAATTCATCATAGCACTTTATGGTTTTTGCGACTGCACATGAAGAAACTTTAAAAGTTATTGAAATGTTCTGGACTAGCTGGCCTTCATGTCTTAAAGTAATGGACTGTCGTTTCTCTTTGCTTATTTGAAGCTGTTCTTGCCATTACTTGGTATTTTACCAAATAGGGCCATCTTCTGAATTCCACCCCTACCTTGTCTCAACACAACAGATTGGCTCAAACGCATTAAGGAAAGAAATTATACAAATTAACAAGGCACAACTGTTAATGCATTCCAGGTGACTACCTCATGAAGCTGGTTGAGAGAATGCCAAGAGTGTGCAAAGTTCTCATCAAGGCAAATGGTGGCTACTTCGAAGAATCTCAAAATATATATTTTGATACTTGATTCCATGTGTTATTTCATAGTTGATGTCTTCACTATTATTCTACAATGTAGAAAATAGTAAATATAAAGAAACTCATTCCAGGGTTTAAGTATGTCCAAACTTTTGAATGGTACTGTACATTGTACAATTATCAAACAATAGGTTTAGGCTATATTATTTGGGTACCAACTTTCATTGACGTAATTATATATATATATATATATATATTTTAAGAGTTCTGGCAAAATGTATTTTATATACCGTGTGCCCACTCTGGTCTTGGCAAGTGCACTCTAGTTGTATCTGCGTGCTATTGGCTCGAGTGCACGTACAGCCTACATGAGATTATTATGGACAAAAGAGCAAGATTTCTATTTGTCTAACGGCAGCCAAGCATTGATGACCATGTCATCAGAATAAGACCCTTGATATTTATTGAAAAGGAACATCAAGCTCATCACCTTGCACTTCCACCACCCTGTGAAGTTCATCACTTATTTTATTTGTAATAAACTGCATAAACTAATAAACTGCATGCTTTCCTGGTGAGTCGTGAGGGACCACACATGGCATTGCGTGACTCCACCTTTACTTCGATATGATGGTTTATTAATAATTGCTCATAAAAGCATTTCCACCGGCATTTCTCGCAGAATTCATTTTCCTGGCAAAAAGATTCCACCTTGTCCAGCGTATTTTGTTTTGACATTTGCAAAGTTCGGTGAAAAATGTTCCGTTTCCATCAGGGCTGTCATAGCATTATTTTTATCCGACATGTACTTTACTTGCATAAAAAGGTTGGACGAAATATGGTTAGAGATGAACTTGTAATGTAGGTGAAGAGAACAATTTATTGTCCCGAGTAGCTGCTATTGGCTGGTGGTGAGAAATGTCTCGCATCTGCTCTGAGCATTGTTCACACTTGGAGACAATGGTCGATTTGAAGGAGAATATATTCAACATGTTAAATTATTGGGAACGCGCAGGTACCCGGGAGCCTATTACAGCAATCAAACGCAATGCAAGTATTTGCTTACACTTTTACAGGCTGCAGCTCTAAGTTTTACTCCAATTTGGAAAAATGTGTCAGTAGCCGATCAGGAGCCTGTAGATCAGACTAAAAACGTGTAGTGTCCACCTAGCTTAAAACCCTCTTCAGTCTTACCCGTGAGGCCCACTTTCTTCCGGCAAGTGAAGCATCGGTTCTTCTTATTTTTGTCAGGGGTCTGATCACCATCAGACAAGGTCTGGTCTGCCTCACCCACTGGCTCTGTTAAAATACAACATCTGACTGAACTTCAAACATAGATACCCATTTAGGACTGTTGCTGCAGTGTAGTTATGTATTACAAGACAAGGCAGGAGGCATGCCACATAATGTTACTGATGATATAGACATGGGAAACAGTTTGGAAACCAAGAAAGTATTGAGCCCCCCCAGTTGTTCTAACCTGTGTTTTTGGATGTCCCCTCCTCTTCCCCATTAGCCTGGTCTGAGTCAGTGGCTCCAGTATCCTGGGAGATACTCATGGCTGTCATTTGCTGGGTTACTGGGCTGGGGGAGCTGGGACTAAAGACACACACACACTCAGACCAATAATGAGTTGATCAACTGAAACCATAACCCAATATTAAGCTCAGGAGGAAGACTAGGGAACTCCAAAACACGATGATAAACCAAAGCCTCTTGAGCAACAGCTTACTGTCAATTGAATGGCTTCCATTTAGCAGTCTGTGTTTGTTTGCAGAGACAAGCTGATTCTCTGGCAGCATACCTGGATGTCCTTTCCTCGGGCAGAGTGACCGCTTCCGCGCTGGGTTCCGCTGTCTGGCGCTTCACTGACACACCAGCTGCTCCCAGGGACCCCACTGGCGATGAAGCAACCGAGCCTGTAGACAAACCACATGTTCATTGATTGTGACTATGACTGACCTTTTACTTATGTTGAATCATGGCTTCAATAAAATAAAGTGTTTCACAAACTGATAAATCACTATTGCTTTATAATGCCAAGGTTTTGGTAGCGATTGCTACCTCCTTCTCCAGCCCCCCCCCCATTTTGTGTCCCTCTCCCTACCTTTCTCACCTGGGGGGCTGGAACAGCCCACACCCTGTTGTCTCTGCAGGTGTTCCTTGTAGCAGACTGAGCACATGCCGTTGGTGCGGGGATTACCATAGAAACCGCAGCCCATAGTGCAAAGCATTGGCACATGCGTCTGATTGGTCTCCTGAGCCATGCTCTCTGACAAAGGGAGGGGAGAGGGGGACGGGGACAGGATATTCCTGAAATGAGGTTGAAGAGTTAGTCAAACTAGTGGCCATTTGTGTACATTAACATTCTTAACGGGCTAAAGGAGCTTGGAGACCAACAGGGGAGCGGTTCTGCTAAGAGTAGGTACGAATGATTGATAAATGGTTTAGTTTATGAGTGATCAATTTGTTAGATACAATACAAATACCGTTTCTTGTTACTAGCAGGGAGGCTACCCAATCCAGAGGATGTCCTTATTCTGTTAAATTAGGTTTAGAATTTGACACCCATAACATACATTAACTTTGAAAACACAATCAACTTATTCACTTCACTTGAGTGGTCTGATATCATTGACAGTTGGAAAACCAGTAGCTACAGTGCATTTGGAAATAATTCAGAACCTTTAACTTTTTCCACTTTGACGTTACTTTGTTGAAGCAACTTTGGCAGCGATTACAGCCTTGAGTCTCCTTGGGTATGACGCTACAAGCTTGGCATGCCTGTATTTGGGGAGCTTCTCCCATTCTTATCTGCAGATCCTCTCAAGCTCTGTTAGATCTCTCCAGAGATGTTCAATCGGGTTCAAGTCCAGGCCACTCAAGGTCGTTGAGACTTGTCCCAATGCCACTCCTGCTTGGTCTGGCTTTGTGCTTAGGGTTGTTGTCCTGTTGGAAGGTGAACCTTCACCCCCAGTCTGAGGTCCTGAGCAGGTTTCCATCAAGGATCTCTCTGTACTTTGCTCTGTTCATCTTTCCCCTTGATCTTGACAAGTCTCCCAGTCCCTGCCACTGAAAAACATCCCACAGCATGATGCTGCCACCACCATGCTTCACTGTAGGGATGGTAACACGGTCCCCAAAGACACAACGCTTGGCATTCAGGACAAATAGTTAAATCTTGGTTTCATCAGATCAGAGAATCTTGTTTCTCATGGTCTGAGGCTCCTTTAGGTGCCGTTTGGCAAACTCCAAGCGGGCTGTTGAGTGGCTTCCGTCTGGCCACTCTACAATAAAGACCTAATTGCTGGAGTGCTGCAAAGATGGTTGTTGTTTTGGAAGGTTCTCGCATCTCCACAGAGACCAAGGCCCTTCTCCTCTGATTGCTCAGTTTGGCCAGCCCTAGGAAGAGTCCTGGTGGTTCCAAACCTCTTCCATTTAAGAATGATGGAGGCCACTGTGTTCTTGGGGACCTTCAATGCTGCAGAAATATTTTGGTACCCTTCCCCAGATCTGTGCCCCAACACAATCCTGTCTCGGTGCTCTACGGACAATTCCTTCGACCTCATGGCTTGGTTTTTGCTCTGGCATGCACCGTTAACTGTGGGACCTTACATAGACAGCCTTTCCAAATCATATCCAATCAATTGAATTTACCACAGGTAGACTCCAATCATGTTGTAGAAACATCTCAAGGATGATTAAAAAAAAAACAGGATGCACCTGAGCTCAATATCAAGTCTCATAGTGAAGGGTCTGAATACTTATGTAAATAACCTGCTCATAAAAATAAAGGGAACACTTAAACAACACAATGTAACTCCAAGTCAATCACACTTCTGTGAAATCAAACTGTCCACTTAGGAAGCAACACTGATTGACAATAAATGTCACATGCTGTTGTGCAAATGGAATAGACAACAGGTGGAAATTATAGGCAATTAGCAAGACACCCCCAATAAAGGAGTGGTTCTGCAGGTGGTGACAACAGACCACTTTTCAGTTCCTATGCTTCCTGGGTGATGTTTTGGTTACTTTTGAATGCTGGCGGTGCTTTCACTCTAGTGGTAGCATGAGACGGAGTCTACAACCCACACAAGTGGCTCAGGTAGTGCAGCTCATCCAGGATGACACATCAATGCGAGCTGTGGCAAGGTTTGCTGTGTCTGTCAGCGCAGTGTCCAGAGCATGGAGGCGCTACCAGGAGACAGGCCAGTACATCAGGAGATGTGGAGGAGGTCGTAGGAGGGCAACAACCCAGCAGCAGGACCGCTACATCCGCCTTTGTGCAAGGAGGAGCACTGCCAGAGCCCTGCAAAATGACCTCCAGCAGGCCACAAATGTGCATGTGTCTGCTCAAACGGTCAAAAACAGACTCCATGAGGGTGGTATGAGGTCCCGACGTCCACAGGAGGGGGTTGTGCTTAAAGCCCAACACCGTGCAGGACGTTTGGCATTTGCCAGAGAACACCAAGATTGGCAAATTCGCCACTGGCACCCTGTGCTCTTCACAGATGAAAGCAGGTTCACACTGAGCACATGACAGAGTCTGGAGACGCCGTGGAGAACGTTCTGCTGCCTGCAACATCCTCCAGCATGACCGGTTTGGCGGTGGGTCAGTCATGGTGTGGCATTTCTTTGGGGGGCCGCACAGCCCTCCATGTGCTCGCCAGAGGTAGCCTGACTGCCATTAGGTACCGAGGTGAGAGCCTCAGACCCCTTGTGAGACCATATGCTGGTGCGGTTGGCCCTGGGTTCCTCCTAATGTAAGACAATGCTAGACCTCATGTGGCTGGAGTGTGTCAGCAGTTCCTGCAAGAGGAAGGCATTGATGCTATGGACTGGGCCGCCCATTCCCCAGACGTGAATCAATTGAGCACATCTGGGACATCATGGATGCTTTAGTCCAGGTCTGGGAGGAGATCCCTCAGGAGACCATCCGCCACCTCATCCGGAGAATGCCCAGGCGTTGTAGGGAGGTCATACAGGCACGTGGAGGCCACACACACTACTGAGCCTCATTTTGACTTGTTTTAAGGACATTACATCAAAGTTGGATCAGCCTGCAGTGTGGTTTTCCACTTTAATGTTGAGTGTGACTCCAAATCCAGACCTCCATGGGTTGATAAATTTGATTTCCATTGAGAATTTGTGTGTGATTTTGTTGTCAGCACATTCAACTAAGTAAAGAAAAAATGTAATAAGAATATTTAATTCATTCAGATCTAGGATGTGTTATTTTTTTGAGCAGTGTGTTTTTTTTGTATTTAAGACATTTTCAAAAAATGAACCTGTTTTCGCTTCGACATTATGTGATATTGTGTGTAGATTGATGAAATTAAAATGTTCCTCAATTTGAGAACAAGGGTTGTAACGTAACAAAATGTGGAAAGGGGGAAGGGGTCCGAATACTTTCCCGAATGCACTGTACATATCGCAATACCCCTCTTCATCTTCTATCGAATACAACCAACTTCTTCCTCATTTGTGTCTTTGCTTGTCCAAAAATATATGCATCAATTAAGACTAGTTGACATGTCAATTAACATTATTTGACATGTTACAAGCTTGTTGACCAATCAGGACCTGAAGACACAATTTAACAAGTTCATAGATTTTTTTACATAGATATTACACATTGATTACAATACCACTCAAGTTTAATATGTCACAACGATTCACTGCTGTGATGCTGGTAAAGTTGTCTGACACCTACAGTGCTGGTCATAAAAAAAAGCTAGTTAGCTCATGAATGCAAACAATGTTCTTTCCAAAAAACGACACTGTTTCAGTAGCTATTGTTTGCTAGCTAAATATATAGCTCGGTGTCATCTAAAATAACCCTAATTTATAAGACAGTTCTTATTTGATTAATGGTGGTCAGACCATTCTATGTGAAGCTAGCCACAATAAGGATTAGCCACAAGTGGACTTTGCGGTTAGCCTTCAAAATAAGTGTCATTGACAGTGATGCGAATGAACACTAGAACTATGCCATAACTGAATAGATCATGCTAAACGAGGATGGAATGTTACACAAAATAAAACAATTTGTTAATTTGACAAATCTGTTGAAATTATGCTGGCTGTATTAGACTAGAATTGCATTGGGGGCATACTTATTTCACTATACAACCTTACCCATGGATTGTGGATCAATGACATGGGGTATCGGTCTACTCAGTGACATCCAGAGAACATCCGCGTCGTAGCCCTTATTGTGGGACTCAAACAACTGAAATGAGCCACATTTACTGTCAACCTATATGTATTGAACACTATTTCAAAGAAAAAACAATACTGTGTGGATATTTTGGAGTCTGATAACTGAGGACATTGGGGGGGGGGGGGAATACTGTTGGTGTCACCGATACCCCATTTCATTGACTCACAATCCAACCTTGTTTAACATTCTAAATATGGCATGAGTCAACCAATTAACCTTCACTTTCAAAGAGTTACTTTTATTTTGAAGCAAGACCGCATATTCCACTATGGTGCCTAAATCCTTATTGTGGCTACCTTCACAACCATTAACCCAGTCTGGTCGAGCCCCATGAAGCTAACTGGCTGCTTATAAGGTTAGCTTTGGGCAACACGGTTTAGTAGCTGGCTATCTATTTATTTTAATTAACTAAAATTCATTTCAGTAAGCAAAAAACAAGTGGCTACCAGGCTAATACTTACAAGGATTCCTAAACCATTGCTAAGAATAATGATGACTGCAGTTTCTACTGGTCATTGTTTTCAGGCTGGTTGTATTGGTGCTAGCTAGATACCAAGCTAAAGCTAACTCTACAACTAAAAGGTGTTATTTAACGTGTATCTTTGACACTCAAAGACCCAAACGACGTTCCATACTGGAGTGCCAATTGAATGTTTACATTGTATGAACAAAACAGGAGGAAAAAGTCGGTGGTTGTATTCGCTACGTTTATTAAAAAGTATGAATTTCAGCACACCGCGGAAGGACTGCAGTTCTACAGAACAAACATAGGTACAGGTAAGGGTCTTCAGAATTGACATTTTTACAAGAAACGACTAATGGTGACTTCCGGCGACCAGTTATCAAAACTCAACACTTCCTCCATAGAACGGAGTTGAGCTGTCCATAACTAGGTCTGGACAAGCAAAATTGAAAACACAAAATGTCTGCATTATTACATTTACATTTAAGTCATTTAGCAGACGCTCTTATCCAGAGCAACTTACAAATTCTTGCCAACTAGTTAGCTAGCTAGACTTGCCATAAACTGACAAAAATAGCTCTGGCTAGTAAAATTAACTAGCTAGCTAAATTAGTAACTACAGCTGACTGTCATTAACGCAGTTCGGGGTTCGTTCAAAACAATTCCTTCCTCTCAGCTCATAACGACGTCGGCCTACAAATAACTTTAGCCTGCCCTAGAGACCTGCTAACGTTAGCTGATTGAAAACAATTACAAGCGAAGTAATTTGTCCTAGTTTACTTGGGTAATGTCTGAAATGAATTAGACAGATTACCCTTAAAATATAACGACTTTCGAACGTTGCGTTAGCTGGCTAGCTATCATGAAGCTCTAAGCTAGTCGGAGAATGCATCGAATCGGTTTACATTAACGAAACCTTCCATTTTTTTTACGACGGCAAAGCAGTACCTGAAATACGAAGTGCTGTAGATGTCGACGACCTTGTTCTCCAGCATGTAGTAATACTCCTTCCCTTCTGTGCGCGCGGCCTCTTAACAAGCGCTAGCTCCCGACATTCGAGACAACGACCGTGACGTCATTATAAGCGTTATTTTTCCTCACATAAATGGCCCCCGAAATGTATCACAAAAATAGAGATTTCACACAAAACAAATATAAAGGAATGGCCCTTTCTTATATCCAAAATGCTTGTTAATGAGTCTTGTGAAATTGAACATTGGTGTCAATATCAGCAATGACAACAGGGTTATAATAAGTTACAGGTTCTTGGAAACATGTTTGAGTTACAGGAATAACGAAAAATGACAGCAAAGTACAACATAACTAATTCTAAATATTCACTAGGCAGTATGAACTATAATGAGTCTAAGATGCAGGTAAATTAAATCCTGTATAACTAAAATAATGGAATGGAAGCCCAGGACCAGAGCCAAAATGACTTTATTTAGCCTACTGTATCAGTACTCAGAAACAACAGCAAGACCCTGCTGGAGCTTACACATACAGCAGAGAGGACATACAAATGTCACACACCAATTTGTAAACTTCAGAGGACTAAAGATCAGTTGCATGTGAGGTTTATACTGCATTTCATACAGTTACAGAAACAAAATTACTGTTTGTTTTTAAATCGTTTCTCAACATTTACAGATTGGAGTGTGAGCTAGACGCCAAATATGGCAGTTTTATGTTATAGATTCCCCTTATAACACAGTATTGTGATTTCCATGTGTTACCATCAGGGCATCAGGTAGCCTAGTGCTTAGAGCATTGGGCCAGTAACCAAAAGGTTGCTAGATCGAATCCCCGAGCTGACAAGGTAAAAAAAAAAAAAAAAATCTGTAGTTCTGCCCCTGAACAAGGCAGTTAACCCACTGTTCCTAGGCTATCATTATAAATAAGAAATTGTTCTTAACTGATTTGCCTAGTTAAATAAAGTTTCAAAAAAATCAGCATAGCTTATGGATGTGGGCAGTAAGTTCTTAGAAAGCACATTTACTGCACTGTACAAAAAAATGTAGGCATGCCAGGCCTCGGAGATGCCTTTTAGGACTAATCTACTCCAACCTCTCGGTCCTCCTCTAAATCTAGTTCTGGGGGGCCCCCTTATTTGCAGCCCACCCGCCCTCCCCCTTCTCTGTGATCTGGGGTGCAAAGGGTCCCACCAGCCAGTTGAGAGGAGTGTTATTGAGCAGATACTCTACGACACCATCCAGAGACTGTCGCACCTGTGAACATTTAAAATGTGTCAATCAATACAAATAACAGATAATTATGAATCACTGAGGTGATGTACAGACAATGCGTTTGTTGAAATATTGAAACTGAATAAATAATGAGAAACCAGCAGCTGGTGTATTCATAATGAATGCACACAGGTGAAATGGAGCAACAAAGTTTGGTATACCTGTGTTAGATGGTGACGGGTCTGCTCCAGGAGGGGGGGTGTGAGGGTGCTAGTGTTGCCCAGGGAGGAGTGCAGTTCTTCAGCCGCTTTCCGTGCGTTTGCCAGCTGGTCCTGGACAGCACCGGGTAAGCCCTGGGCGCTGGACACCACCCCAGAGCATGCAGACCGCAACTGGTCACTGAGACCACGCACCATCGAGAGGGTTCGCCACTCCAACTGCTACACAAACATAGGCATTTACAGGTATCTGTGGAAACTATAAGTGTTTATAAAGTTCAAGTACATTCATTCACATGGCTACTTGGACAGAAAATACTAACTCAGGACTCCCTACCTCAGTCTGGTCTTTGGGACCATCCACCTCCCCCATCTCTACCCCTCCATCTTTAGGTTGTTTCTCCTGCCACTCCTTCCAACGCTGCAGCAGCTGCTCTGGTGCCCCTCCCAGCTGGTGGTTGGCAGTGGCCAGGGTGGAGCGGGCTTTCTCCAGCAGGTCAAGGGTGCTGGTGATCTGTGCCAAAGTTGCGTATGTGGCATCTCTGGCGTGCCGGGCTCTCACCAGGGACTGCTCCAGGGCCCGCTCCTGCACCTTGGAGGACAGCTTGCCCAGACGGACAAAGTAGCTAGAGCTCACCACTGGTGCAGTAGTCACCTCACCTGTTGCAGGCTCCGCCAAAGCAGCTGTATGCAGAAAAAAATAACGATAATCTATAAACGATAATTCACGGTCTGAGATCAGAGCTATTGATTTTAGTGTCGCCTTGTCTACATATACAGTTGAAGTCAGAAGTTTACATACACCTTAGACAAATACGTTTAAACTCAGTTTTTCACAATTCCTGACATTAAATCCTGGTAAAGATTACCTGTCTTAGGTCAGTTAGGATCACCACTTTATTTCAAGAATGTGAAATGTCAGAATAATAGTAGAGATTTTTCAGCTTTTATTTCTTTCATCACATTCCCAGTGGGTCAGAAGTTTACATACACTCAATTAGTATTTGGTAACGTTGCCTTTAAAATTGTTTAACCTGGGTCAAACCGTTTTGGGTAGCCTTCCACAAGCTTCCTAAAATAAGTTTAGTGAATTTTGGCCCATTCCTCCTGACAGAGCAGATGTAACTGAGTCAGGTTTGTAGGCCCCCTTGCTCACACACGCTTTTTCATTTCTGCCCACAAAATTTCTATAGGATTGAGGTCAGAGCTTTGTGATGGCCACTCCAATACCTTGACTTTGTTGTCCTTAAGCCATTTTACCAGAACTTTAGAAGTATGCTTGGGGACATTGTCCATTTGGAAGACCCATTTCGGACCAAGCTTCAACTTCCTGACTGATGTCTTGATGTTGCTTCAATATATCCACATAATTTTCCTTCCTCAACATGCCATCTATTTTGTGAAGTGCACCAGTCCTTCCTGCAGCAAAGCACCCCCACACCATGACGCTGCCACCCCATGCTTCACGGTTGGGATGGTGTTCTTTGGCTTGCAAGCCTCCCTTTTTCCTCCAAACATAACAATGGTCATCATGG
The DNA here is from genome assembly GCF_036934945.1 of Oncorhynchus masou masou. Taxonomy (NCBI): domain Eukaryota; kingdom Metazoa; phylum Chordata; class Actinopteri; order Salmoniformes; family Salmonidae; genus Oncorhynchus; species Oncorhynchus masou. The sequence goes on along the minus strand of NC_088235.1, from coordinate 82,442,333 downwards.
CCAAACAATTCCAGTTTTGTTTCATCAGACCAGAGGACATTTCTCCAAAAAGTACAATCTTTGTCCCCATGTACAGTTGAAAACCGTAGTCTGGATTTTTTATGGCGGGTTTGGAGCAATGGCTTCTTCCTTGCCGAGTGGCCTTTCAGGTTATGTTAATATAGGACTCGTTTTACTGTGGATATAGATACTTTTGTACCCGTTTCCTCCAGCATCTTCACAAGGTCCTTTGCTGTTGTTCTAGGATTGACTTGCACTTTTTGCAGCAAATTATGTTCATCTCAAGGAGACAGAACGCGCCTCCTTCCTGAGCGGTATGACGGCTGCGTGGTCCAATGGTGTTTATACTAATTATCCATACTATTGTTTGTACAGATGAACATGGTACCTTCAGGTGTTTGGAAATTTCTCCCAAGGATGAACCAGACTTGTGGAGGTCTACAATTGTTTTTCTGTGGTCTTGGCTGATTTATTCTGATTTTCCCATGATGTCAAGCAAAGAGGCACCAAGTTTGAAAGTAGGGCTTGAAATGCATCCACAGGTACACTTCCAATTGATTCACATTATGTCAATTAGCCTATCAGAAGCTTCCAAAGCCATGACATAATTTTCTGGAATTTTCCAAGCTGTTTAAAGGCACAGTCAACTTAGTGTATGTCAACTTCTGACCCACTGGAATTGTGATACAGTGAATAATAATAATAATAATAAGTCAAATAATCTGTCTAAAACAATTGTTGGAAAAATGACTTTCGTCATGCACAAAGTAGATATCCTAACCGACTTGCCAGAACTATAGTTTGTTAACAAATTTGTGGAGTGGTTGAAAAAGGAGTTAATGACTCCAACCTAATTTTATGTAAACTTCCAACTGTGCATAGCTACACATAAATTAACCATCTTGCAGCTCTAGACCTGACTCAGCAGCACCCACACCAGGGATGGGTTAAACTCCATTTAAGTACAGTCCATTCAGAGGTTATTAGTTTTATTTTCTCATTCATACTGACCAAGCTCTCTGTCGCTGAGAGGCAGGTTATGGTCCACCCAGTTCTCAGAATGGCTGAGAGCCAGGCCCACCCCACTGCTGACCATCTGGCCCACACCGGTCACCATGAATGAGCTGAACAATCCACTGGCTGCTGCTTGGGTCATCTCCACACCCCCGAACACTGCCGACATTACAGCCCCAGTCATGGTTTCCTTGGCCCCGGTTACAGCCCCAGTCATGGCCTCCTTTGTCCCACTCACAGACTGATACATTATGCCTATTGTATCTGAAACTAGCTGAGGGAGAAACAATTAAAAAGCTGTTATGAATATACAAGGTATTACATCAAGTAAAGTGTTTTCTTGGGGACTTTAGTTGAATTGGATGCACGAGGCAGTATTGTTGACTAGTCAACACCAGATTTGGAGACTCACCTTATCAGCTGGCTGCTGGAGGATTTGCAGTTTTTCCACCTTGTCCAGTCCCATCATAGCATAATGATTCACCACAGAAACTGCAACAAATCATTCATTAACTCAGAACAGAAACGTTATCCACTAAAATAAATAAATATAGTTTTTTTGTGATGTCCCTCTGTGGTCACTATGCAGTAGAACTCACTCTGTGGCTCCAGTCTGTCCAGGAGTGGCTTGGAGCCGGTTGTGGCGGCTGCCCCAAGAGTGCGCACCCCGCTCTCGGCAGCCTCCATGACCCCCTTCAGCAGGGGCACGCTGTCCTTAGTGCTGCTGTAGGCGTTGGACACTACACCACACGCAGAGCTCACCAGGGGGATGCTGCCCACGCGGGACACAACACTCTGGAAACAAAACACAATGGTTATTATTTAGCCTGAGTTACTAGAGGAGAAACAGCCTTTGTGTTGCCAATTTCAGCAATTGCATGTTGCATATTTTGTTTGATTTGTACTGATCACTCAATCTGCACCTGGAGTTTGTTTGTGTACATGCACATATTATCCTTGAGTGCTTGCATATTTCCAATTTATCCACTTGAGTGAAATACTGAATGCTGGTTTCAATGTTATTTGTGTATCAGACCCTTCATCAGAGCTGTGTTGTCGGGTAAACTAATGTCGTAGTGATGGTGCTCCTCACCTGCTGGTCTCCATTAGTTGGCTGGGCTGTGGCTGTACTGGGATCATCAGTCTTCCCGCTGTCGGCCATTGTGCAGGATGTGTTTAAGAATATCTCTTTAAATTTCTGACATGAAAAATAGGAGATTCACCTCAAATTACATGGCTTATGAGACAACTTTTACTTGCTTCATAAGACAGATATTCATTATGCAGCTGAACAGCAGTGAGGGGATTTATTGCGCTGTCCCTCCATCTATCCGTTTGTAGACAACCCAGTCACGTCTGCTTCATTTGTCAAGCAACAGGATACAGCCAGGATGGAACTGGATAGGGCTGAATTATAGAATGATTCACTTCACTGGACAGAAGTAGGACTGAACAAGGACTTCCTGTCCCATCTGGACAAGAGGCATACCTATGTAAGAATGCTGTTCATTGACTATAGCTCATCATCAAGTTCGAGGCCCTGGGTCTGAACCCCACCCTGTGCAACTGGGTCCTGGACATCCTGACTGGTCGCCCCCAGGTGGTGAAGGTAGGAAACAACACCTCTTCACTGATCCTCAACACGGGAGCCCATGACCGCGTGGCCAAGCACACCTCCAACTCAATCATCAAGTTTGCAGACGACACAACAGTAGTAGGCTTGATTACCAACAACGATGAGACAGCCTAACGGGAGGAGGTGAGGGCTCTGGGAGTGTGGTTCCAGGAAAATGACCTCTCACTCAACAAAACTAAGGAGATGATCAGGGACTTCAGGAAACAGCACAGGGAGCACCCTATCCACATTGATGGAACCATAGTGGAGAAGGTGGAAAGCTTCAAGTTCCTTGGCGTACACATCACTGACAAACTGAAAATGGTCCACCGACACATATAGTGTGGTGAAGGCACAACAGTGCCTCTTCAACCTCAGGAGGCTAAATAAATTTGACTTAACACCTAAAACCCTCAAACTTTTACAGATGCACAATTGAGAGCATCCTGTCGGGCTGTATCACCGCTTGGTATGGCAACTGCACCGCCCACAACCACAAAGCTCTCCAGTGGGTGGTGCGGTCTGCCCAACGCATTACCGGGGGCAAACTTCCCACCATCCTGGACACCTACAGCACCTGATGCCATAGGAAGGCCAAAAAAACATAGCCAAAATATATCATTATGATGGCGGCAGATACAATAATTGCTAATATTACAAACAGTAGCACTAGGAGCTCCTCCACTACACATTTGTCTGGGCCCTGGCTCTGTTTCACTGCAGACCAAATTTACTCATGTAGGCCATCAATTTGATGTTTGTCTTTATAATAATGTGGCATTTTGATCATGTGATTTTCAGTACCTTAAACTAAATGCTTGGCAAAATTGTATTTTATTATGAAGATTCTGAAAAATGTTGGCAAAAAAGTCAATTGGATGACATCACAATTGAACATTTAAATCCTGTAGAACTTAATGTTATGGTAATTCTGAATGTGATCATTATTCAAATATAAAATTGGATGACATAACAATTTAATGTTTGGGCCAAGAATGTGCTGATTGATTTTGAACTCAGTTTTGGTGGTAACAAATTTGAAACCAAACTTGCTTGCTTATATATATATATATATATATATATATAGAGATCTTCCAGCAAGACCATCTACTTTCATCCATAATGCCATTTTATTCCTCTGGAGGGCAGGGCCATTGCTCATTTTTGTGTGCTGCTCAATATTCCATGTAAAAGAAATTGTATGATGATGCTGTTGCTTTGTCTAGTCTTAGGATTGTGGAATGGCAGAAGTCATTGACGTGTCATTAAGACGTAATTGGTATACAACAACCACGTTTCCATCCACAGTTTTTATGCGAGTAAAGTCATACTGTAAAAAAACTGCTATGATGGAAACTGGATGTTTCGGTACAATTTTATAAATGCTGACAGATAATTAGTTTGACATGTTGGCATCTTTTGTGTCAGTAAAATTTATTATGCGAGAAATGGCAGTGGAAACACCTTTATGCGCAAATATTGATACACTACGTAACCAAAAGTATGTGGACACCCGCTCGTCAAACATCTCATTCCAAAATCACAGGCATTAATATGGAGTTGGTCCCCCCTATGCTGCTATAACAGCCTCTACTCTTCTGGGAAGGCTTTCCACTAGATGTTGGAACATTGCAGCAGGGACAAGCGCATTAGTGAGGTTGGCCAGTGATTTTGAGCAAATAGGCCTAGCTCTCAGCTGGCGTCAACTAATCCCAAAGTTGTTAGATGGGGTTGAGGTCAGGGTTCAGTGCAGGCCAGTCAAGTTCTTCCAAACTGATCTCAACAAACTATTTCTGTATGGACCTGGTTGTGCATGGGGCATTGTCATGCTGAAACAGGAAAGGGCCTTCCCCAAACTGTTGCCTCAAAGTTTGTAAGCACAGAATGATCTAGAATGTCATGTATGCTGTAGCGTTACGACTTCCATTCACTGGACCTAAAGGGCCTAGCCCGAAACATGAAAAACAGCTCCAAACCATTATTCCTCCTCCACCAAACTTTACAGTTGGCACTAGGCATTTGGGAAGGTAGCTTTGTCCGTCGGACTGCCAGATGGTGAAGCATGATTCATCACTCCAGAGAACTCGTTTCCACTGCCCCAGAGTCCAATGGCGGCGACCTTTACACCACTCCAGCCGACACTTGGCATTGTGCATGGTGATCTTAGGCTTATGTGCGGCTGCTCAGCCATGGAAAACCATTTCATGAAGCTGCCGACGAACAGTTCTGGTGCCGATGTTGCTTCCAGAGGCAGTTTGGAACTCGGTAGTGAGTGTTGCAACCAAGAACAGACAACAGCTACATCACTCAGCGGTCCCGGTCTGTGAGCTTGTGTGGCCTACCACTTTGCGGCTGAGCCATTTATGCTAAAGCCCTTCTACTGCCAATGTTTGTCAATGAAGATTGCATGGCTGTGTGCTTCATTTTTAACACCTATCAGCAACGGTGTTGCTAAAATTGCCAAATCCACTAATTTGAGTTGTTGTCCACATACTTTTGTATACATAGTGTATAATAACCATCATATCGCAATAAACTTGGAGTTACGTGATGATATGGTGCGTGGTCCTTCTACTGCGACTCGGGAAACCACGCAGTTTGAAGCTACAGTTTAAATTATGACTTCACAAAGTGGTGAAAGTGCACGGTAATCTTGATGCTCCTGTACAATAAATATCAAGGGTCTTATTCTGGTGACATGATTACTGATGCTTGACTGCCGTTTGACAAATAAAAATATTCTCACTCTTTATAATCTCATGTAGACTAGCCTACCTGCAAGCTGTTGGCTAGAGAGCACGTGCCAAGACCAGAGTATGCACAACAGTTAACAGCATTTTTTTTGTGAGAAATCTATCAGTAAAGTTAAAAATGCAATGGAAACATATTGAACTTTAGATATTTGTTTGGTACATGAAAACTTAAGTGAAAAGTATATTTTGTGTGCACTACATTTACAAGCTGATTTTTATCCGCAACAAATCCATTTGGTGGAAATATCACCAATGGACAGTTGAAAAACGTATTCTAATGTCACCAAAATCTTAGATCTTCAAAGCAATTTGAAATCCCTACTGTCTAGATGTGTTTTTTATTTTATAGCAACAGCAATATGGATGTGTCATTTTCAGGTCAAACCAATACTGTGGCAGCAACCAGCCCCGTGGCTCTGGTACTGACCCTGTTCACCAGGCCTCACTGGTGGATGCCCTGACTTACATGGGACAGGCAAACTGCCCCCCACCTCAGAGCAGGCCCCAAAGGTAAAGGAGACCCATTCAGACACCCATATTCGATATGTGGTCATCATGAAGGATCTTCCACATGCCTCCTCTCTCTCTCATCAGTCGTCTGAGCTCACTATAGGGTCTGAAGGTCCAGCCGGATGAGCCTCTGACACTGACCTACCTGGGAACCGTAAACCTCCCTCAGGCTCCACAGCAGCCCAAGAACAGCCCTCTGCTGAGCCCACTCAAGGCCGTTTCTGACGTAGGGGAAGGAAGCAGTTGGACATCCCCAGCTCATGACCTCAGCAGGCCCCTCTCCTGGTCCATGGCAGGCCCCTTCATTCAGTCACCCAGGGTGCTATAGCCAGGAGTACAGGCAGAGGTGCATGCAGTACTACCAGCAGCTGTCTGGCCAGAGGAGGTAGAAACAGATATGCTACTACATGGACATGAGCAGAGCTCTCTACTAGGAAGTTCTACATGTGCATACTGATGCAGCTGCCTGCACTTGGCCATGCTGAGGATAGTGTAGCGGAGCCTTCTACCAGCAAGCAGCGTGGTAACCACTTTAAATAATAAATTCGACATGGATGGTGGGGTATGCAAAAATGCATACACCCCACCAAATATGGGTCAACCTTGAACACCTTTGTGTCTTGTATGTTTTTCCATTCAGGTAAAAAAAAAATACATACACATACACATATATATATATATATATATAAATTCTGAACACTGGATTTACAATGGATTTACCCTTCTGTGTGTGACCCCTGAAGCCAGTAGAGCAGGCCTAGATGGCAGTAGGTTGGTATGCAAGCAATGACTGACTGTATGAAGACAGACTTGGGTCACAGCCATATAAATGAATGGTCCCAGCAGCCTACAACGTTCCAATTCCAGTCAAATCATTTACAGTTATGACAGGTGAAAGTGTGAAAAATACTACTTCACAAAGAAGCAAAGAGGTCTGAGTGCCCAAATGACAATTTGAAAATAAGCCATCGTTAAAAGTGTTTTGAAAAATTGGGCCATAGTTCTGCTGAACTTTACCCCACAAAAGTGATTTTCCCAGTACCGTAAAATGAATAGCTTCTCTGGTAGAGAACGTGAGCAACTAGTCTACAGTAGTTTGATTAACTTCTTTCTAAATAGACATTAAAACAGGCACTGAAAACAGACATCTAGAATAACAACAAACAACAGTTTGTTAGCAAGCCTGGTCAAAGACGAAGCTCGAAGGTTACAAGTTGTTATTCTAATGTTACCGCATTATACAGCTCCGCATGCTTTTCCAAATATTAGTTTCCAGACAGGTTGTCAATTTAGTCACTGACCTCGCTGATAATAAAAATAATATATTTGGCATGCTCCTGTCCTCCGTTGACTTGGCTGCGAAGTTTAACCCAGATAGCCGTGACCCGATCAAACCCTGACAGCACACTTGGCAAAACATGGGCAGAGCAAAGGCGGGGTTGTCAAATTGTTCCTGAAAGTTAACCAATCACTGTAAACTGAAACGAAACTAGCTATACACAACAGTAGCCAATGAATGTAGTTAGGTTACATGAAACCATGTAGCCTAACAATTATGATATCAATAGTTGTGCCTGTATGATTATACATTTAGGAATATCCAGCGTTATCTATAATGTCTGTGGATTTCTATTTATGTTAGTGTTGTGTTCATGTCATATTTGATGATGAGACTGATTATTAGTATAGGCTAATACATTTAGATTATAAATAGATGGGGAACACAACCTCGCATTGCATCATCAGGTGTTGAAAAATATCACACAAACGTGAGTTTTACTGATTTCATAAAGCCGGTTAAAATCACAGAACATCTGTTGTAATTATTAGGCCTACCCTTCAATGCAATCAGGTGCCTTACATCTTCAATGAAATCTGGTAAGGGTCAATAAATGATTTAGACAAAGCAATATTTAATCATTTACATCTTGAGGACCCATAAACTGTTACCCTACAACGTTTACAAACATTGCAGTTGTGATTCTTACCTCAATTCACGTTGTATGGTATTTTGTTCTATGCAAAGTAGCTGTATATATAATTTATGTTTTATAGCCTACCTGCAATAAATACGAACATCGGCCAACCAAATATGTTACCCCTATGTCTTGAAAGCCAATTGCCTATGGGGACCGTTTATTTTACGCCTGCTACATTTAGGTTAATGTTGACGCCTTATGAACAACTTTCAACCTGCACCAATGACGGATATCGCCATTGCAGGTGGGCTAAATGCCTCGTTCAAATATTAGGCTGAACAAGGAAACTCGGACTTCCTGAATCGTTGAACGCGGCCCGTGTACAACTACAAGCGGTTAGTAAATCGGAAATGTCCGATTTTCCTAGTTCTGACTAGCATGCAATCTTAGTAATTAAGTAAGTAATTTAAGTATTTGTTTTTATGACCGTGTTTTCCTTTCTGCTTATATTTTGTATTTATACGTTGATGTGTGTACTTTTAGTATTGTATGTAATTCAGCACTCATCTGTAAAAAAAAAGTTTAAAAAAGACAGTGATCTTAATATGACTCCCTGATAAAATAAAGGTTAAAGAAAATCTAAATAAATACAATCTATCGTGGAAAGTCTGACGTGGTAGACAACGTTTCGTATTTCTCACCTCTTCCCTGCCTTGAACCTAATCTCGTAGTTAAGGTGATATTTTGCTTTGGGTTGCCGTGATTAAAATTCAAGCAAAGATTTGTATAACTAAACCAAGATAGACCACAGCATGTCGTTTCCAATGGGAACAAATGAGTCATAGTGGGCAGAACAAGTAAGAAGGTGGGCAGAGCCAAGCACGAAATAGCGAGATCCTATTTTCCTGTTCTAGTAAACATTTGCATATTTCCGTTCGGGAACGCCTACTCTGAAATGCGCGTGTGCATTAACTCAATTCGCCTTTGCACTTCTAAACAACGCGATTTTTAAAAACTTTGTCAAGAGCCAAAGTCTACAAAACTTAGTCCACTCGGTTCAAAACATATTCTAGTTATGTGAACAGAAAACTGTATTTGAGATCAAATATTTCATTGATGAGAAAAAATTCAGGGCCAAAATCCATCTCCTTTCATAATTTTCCTACCAAATTTGGTAGTGAGTTGAAACCCCAAGCGGATGCTTCACATTTATACATCTGGTGAAATATCTGTCTCATTGTTCTATCTGTGACGCAAGTAATAATTACTACAGCAACAAGAGTGGCTTTGTACAGTATTTCTGTGTAATGCAGTGTAACTGCAATGGGTAGCTACACCTGAAGAGGGCATTCTTTACCCACAAAGCGAGGCCAATGTGCTGCAGCCTCACTCGCTGTATGTGGCTGAACCTCTGCAAGGTCTTTCAAGTCTGCTTGGCACCCATATTGAAGACTTGTTTGAGAGGATCCTTTTAAACAAATTATAACTACAAGTTTATTTTTATATTTTAGAACAGAGAGTAAATCCACTATGAAGCCGATGAAAGAGAAGGGCATGTGGATGCATTTATAAATGCAAGTGTGAGGCTTACAGAAAATGTATGGGATACATATGTAGAATATCTTTTTAAAATACATCTAGTGAGGATTGTCCATAGGTAGATAAAAAGGATATGATTCCCTGACATGTGGAGTTCATATGATATAAGCTCTTCCTATTGTTTTAAATGCTAGAACAATGTGTCTCTCTGTTTGGCTGGCAGTGGAGTGTATCCATGGATGCCAAGGGAAGCCAGGTTTCCACATTTTTTTTAAAGCTTTCGTCACTCTGTGTTTTCAGAATTTTCTTCAATTCGCAAGAGGCTTAATATAACTCACTTGAGAAAGCGTCCGAGCAAGAGAAACAGCACACCTCTGTTTCTGTGTTTGTAGGCCATCTATCTGATGCTGTCTGGTCATAAAGATTATGACATTGTTGCCACTTGTAGCGTTGAATGCAAGGGAAGCCAGCGAGCATTTGGCCTCCCTTAATAAGAAAAAAATATATAAAATAATAGCCAATCAGAGTTGAGCTAAACTGAGCGAGCTCAACTGTGAATAGTCCTGGCTCACCAACAAAATGTGTCAAGGGAAGCCAGTTTGGATTTGGCTTCACTCCAATCACATCCAATCAATTGACAGAAACAACTTGAATTGTTGCACCTTGTTGTGTTGTTGTTCTCCTGTGGCTAGCTAGCTAGCTAAAATTGTCCCTTTTCTAAATTAGCCGTGGATAGAGATAGGGATTTGGACTTAATTCTCCTTAATGGAATTACTTAATTCTCCTTACTGGCCAATGATTATAACAGCGACTCTGATCAAACCATAAATTCATACACTGTGCCCCTGGATTGAGAGGATGGACGTTTAATATGTACAGTTGAAGTCGGAAGTTTACATACACTTAGGTTGGAGTCATTAAAACTTGTTTTTCAACCACTCCACAAATGTCGAGTTTTGGCAAGTCGGTTAGGACATCTATTTTGTGCATGACACGAGTAATTTTTCCAACAATTGTTTTAGACAGATTATTTCACTTACAATTCACTGTATCACAATTCCATTGGGTCAGAAGTTTACATACACTAAGTTGACTGTGCCTTTAAACAGCTTGGAAAATTCCAGAAAATGATGTCATGGCTTTAGAAGCTTCTGATAGGCTAATTGACATAATTTCAGTCAATTGGAGGTGTACCTGTGGATGTATTTCAGGGCCTACTTTCAAGCGTAGTGCCTCTTTGCTCGGCATTATTGGAAAATCAAAAGAAATCAGCCAAGACCTCAGAAAAACAAATTGTAGACCTCCACAAGTCTGGTTCATCCTTGGGAGCAATTTCCAAACGCCTGAAGGTACCACGTTCATCTGTACAAACAATAGTAGGCAAGTATAAATACCATGGGACCACACAGCCGTCATACCACTCAGGAAGGAGATGTGTTCTATCTCCTAGAGATGAACGTACTTTGGTGTGAAAATTGCAAATCAATCCCAGAACAACAGCAATGGACCTTGTGAAGAAACTGGGGGAAACAGGTACAAAAGTATCTATATCCACAGTAAAACGAGTCCTATATCGGCATAACTTGAAAGGCCGCTCAGCAAAAAAAGAAGCCACTGCTCCAAACCCGCCATAAAAAAGCTAGACTACGGTTTGCAACTGTACATGGGGACAAAGATCATACCTTTTGGAGAAATGTCCTCTGGTCTGATGAAATAAAACTGGAACTGTTTGGCCATGATGACCATCATTATGTTTGGAGGAAAAAGGGGGAGGCTTGCAAGCCAAAGAATACCATCCCAACCGTGAAGCATGGGGGTGGCAGCATCATGTTGTGGGGTGCTTTGCTGCAGTAGGGACTGGTGCACTTCACAAAACCGATGGCATCATGAGGCAGAAAAATTGTGGCTATGTTGAATCAACATCTCAAGACCTCAGTCAGGAAGTTAAAGCTTGGTCGCAAATGGGTCTTCCAAATGGACAATGACCCCAAACATACTTCCAAAGTTGTGGCAAAATGGCTTATGGACAACAATGTCAAGGTATTGGAGTGGCCAGCGCAAAGCTGGTGGCCAGCACAAAGCTAGGATTAAATGTCAGGAATTGTGAAAAACTGAGATCAAATGCATTTGGCTAAGGTGTATGTAAACTTTCGACTTCAACTGTAGCTAGATGTAGAAGTCTAATGTTAACTAGCTAACGTTGCCCATGAAAGGAAGTTAGGATAGCGAGCAAGCAATTTAGCCAGGTAGCCTAGAACAACAAAAAATAAAAGTGTGTACTGTATGACAATCATCAACTGTTTCGTCAACATGATAGAGAGGAGGATCACATTGGAATTTCTCTACAAGTAAGGTGAGTCAGCATGTTTTTCTACTTGCACATACACAAGCACACAAATCGGAATCATGGACAGCCACATCATATTTGGGAGCTCCCGAGTGACGCAGTGGTCTAAGGCACTGCATCTCAGTGCTAGAAACGTCACTACAGACCCTGGGTCAATATATATTACAACTGGCTGTGATTAGGAGTCCCATAGGGCAGCACACAATTGGTCCAGTATCGTCCGGGTTTGGCCAGAGTAGGCGGTTATTGTAAATAAGAATTTGTTCTTAACTGACTTGCCTAGTTAAATAAAGGTTAAATTAAAAAAAATATATATCCATATAGCTTACAATGATTGACTAAATTGTTTTTATCTTTTAGTTGTCACTGTATTAGACTAAGCATACAGTAGGTGATTTGATGATGTTGAAATGTTGAAGTTGAAATGGTGCTGTTTTCTTTGCAACTCGCCGTGGTTCTAAATCAATATTTGTTTAGTAGTCCGAAGATGTCAGAAATATTAACTTACTTGACCTGCTGTAGGTCATGTAACTGTTTGTTACATTGCAGCATGCTTTGTGAACTTCACTGGACAGCGGTTGCTCTCCGGTTTTGTGATGAAACAAATGTGTGGTTGAATTTATTCTGCCACTGTCTTCTTATTGTCTCGGCCTTAGGCCTATATATCACGGTTTCAATGCATATGAACTAACAAGTTTTAGAGCAAACAATGCAATTATCACAACACATATATTGTAATATGTTTTTTTTCTGGCTTGGCTTCCCCAGTGATTTTACCCACGCACGGCTACTGGTGGCTGGTAATATGTTATCCCAGCATGCCAAGCACAATCATTTCCATTACCATTATTTGTTATGCAGGATTCCATTTCCACAAAAACCCTCCATTTCATTAGGAGATTCTAATCACGATAAAATATGACCCATTATAATTTTCATTATCTGCCCTTTTATATTTTCACAGCTATTAGGCCAAAATGCAGAGAGAGATTACTTTAATATTGCTATCAGAGATGCTCTGAATGGCTTCCGCAGTTACATTTTGCTTCATGTTTGAAGTGAAATTAATTCTGTGGTTACATTTATAATCACCAACCCTTCTGAAAGTAAACATTCACACAGCATGCAGACATATTAAGGAATGAGAAATTAAACAAGTCTGATAGCTGGAGAACAGTGGGGTGTCTGTGTTCCTACTCCTCTATCATATATTTTTCAGTTATTAGTTTGTGTGTTTTTGGAGAGTGTGGGGATTTAATGTTCCCCAGTGTCCCCCTACTTCCACCTCCTTCAATTTCCCCAGACGGGGGTTACCAGCATGTGCCCTGGAGGCCCATAGTGTCATCTGTTTCTGCTTAACTCTGACTCTGCTCCATTGGATCAATTGATTGTGGGCCAAATTGTTCTGGATATTGAGTAATTGAAGATTAGGAGATAACAAGAAAATGACTGATCCCTTAGGACAATTAGAACTTTCCCTGTGTCTGAGAACAAACCATTCTAGATGAGCAGACTAAATTGGCAACATAGCCAGGTTGCTAGGGTTGTATGGTACAGCAGCTGTTAGTTTTATCAGCAAGATTGTATATTACTTTAGCATTACTGAAAATGTCTGGGTCAAATTAACCAAGCCCAGGGTTAAAAAAAAATCTGATTCTATTTATTTTACCCAAACCCAATAAACTGACTAGTGATGAGGACACATCCACCATAAAGGTTTTAAGAAGGCCCAAACGGGTAGAATTGATACACTTCTTTGCATTGGAAGATGAATTGGTCCAAGGGAGGCTTTGTGAGGGAATGTTAGTGTGATCACTCTGCAAAACAAAAATGTAATAGAATTACAAAGTAATGATTCATGTTTACATCAAAAAGATGGTACAGGTGTGTTACACGAAGAATGTAAAAAAATAAGAAGCTTTAAAAAGCTTCTTCCCCACACTTGCGTTAGAATTTTCTTTTGTAAATGCAACACCTGAATGTTGATTCTAAGGTCAAAAGAGCTGCATCTTCAATCTATTTGAATTCTTTACCCTCTCTCCATTTTATGCCCATTTCAATTCAAGTCTGTTTTTTATGTAAGATCGACCCTCTACACACCATCAGCAGAAATCCTATTTTCAATGCACTGCAACATATTTTGGGCATCCTGGCTGCAACATCAGGTATCAGTAACATGGGCCACACCATTATAAATCATCTCAAGGTTGAAACTTGATATGAGCTTTTGCCCTGGCAATTTATGGTGTAATAACACATCAATGAGGCGTAACCTTGGCTGAGCTGATGTAGGTCTTAGACATGACCAGGAACATAGCTTGTGGAAGGGATATGGAGAGCAGAGGTTGACCATGCATCAGAGGTGGTCAAGTCAACCACACACGTACTATACTGTTAGTATACTGTAGCCCTACCTGCCTCCATCTACCCTTATCCTCTAAGAGAGTACAAGGTCTTTTTATATATATCTCCTGTTCCAATGAATGAATAACCATATTGATTATTTCTCAACAATGATTCAATGTTTTTGGGGGGTTTAATGATGTGGCTTGTCAATGCACAATGAAAACTGAAACAGCTTTGAGGTTAGTGTGTCTAATACTCTCTTGCTCTTTCTAAAGGCTTTTTTCCCTATTCCACCTTTGAACAATGTGTTCAGATTAAAAATCATGTCTTAGAAATAGTGGATGGAAAAACTGTCCTAATTATGTGCATCAGGGGGCATTCAAATGTTACATTTTCGAGAAGCATGAACTCATCCTTATTCTTTTAAAATGAATACTCATCATAGTCATTAACTGTATTTGGCTCTGTGTGAGTGTACGTCTCTTGAATCTTTTCAGTTTTAACCACAACGGCCTCTGTTGAGGAAGTTGGAACAGCCTGAGACTTTAAATAAGATACATCTTTTCCAGGTTGTACGATATTGACAATATGATTCTACTGAGTCTCTGTTGGCTCTTTAAAACAACAAACTAGAAAAGCCACCAAAACAACATACAAAACTAAAAGTAACAAATAAGCCACAGTTTCCTCCCTGGGAAACAATAGCCTCCTAATTGATTACTTTTCAACATGTCTGAAACACATGCAACTGGTGTGCCTCTGTTTATTATAGTGGGATTATTTGGGCAGAGGGGGTTGCCAATGGCACAGAGGCAACAGCAGAGGTGCTGGGAACACGGGGGAGACAACTAGCCCTGAAATATTAATTGTCAGGCTGGGATATGACTGGATCTGTCCTGACAGTGATGGCCTACAACTGTGCTATCGCCAAACAAAGGACAGATGTGTTGCAGTACACTGAGTAACTATAGCAAGATGACGTACTGTAAAATAAATGGTGGGGCTATGTCCAGAATGGGGTTAAAATGGCAGCTATATAGGTAAGGAAGAAATCCAAACCAGTCTCATTGGAATGAATGGCAGTAGGGATAATCCTGGTTTTACTTATTCAGGCAAATAAAACAAAGGCTTGTGATATATCAGGAATTGTGTAATATAATTGTCAAACTAAAATAGTCATATAATCATAAATACAGTTTAGTCGGGTTTTATAAACATTTTCTGTATAAATACCCACTAAAATATGGAAACAGACCATAAATGTCTCAATTTAGTGTTCTTGAAAAGTTATTATAGTGCTATTATATGATACAATATCAGTACTTGTGCATTTACTACTTGTCTAAAGTCTTGTCTGACTCCAGCCAGTGTATGGCAGTAGATTGACTGCATTGTTTGAATGGAATGTGGTCATATTGACAGTTAATTTGAAACATGTATGGAATCATTCCTTTAAAACTGGATGGCTAGCTAGCTGACAAACTTACAGTGCAGATAAATTCTTTAAATTAATTATTTGACACTATCACAGCACTGGCAAACCATGGTTGACCAACTCCCTGACAAATATATCCAACCTTTACCCCATCATAGGAAGGTGCATGCCCATTCTATTATTCTAATTCCTAATTCTATCAGGGTGACTTCAAGGGGGACTCCAACACAATGATAACAACAAAAGTCCAGAGCCTGTTGCCCTCTTCTCTCAGCAATCATCTGTCTTCTGAGCAACAGAACACTGGCTTACAGCTGGAGGAGTTGGTAACTGAAGACAGCTGTTTCCTGACGAGAGGGCGGGGTCAGCTCCAATCATCAATGGGCCGACCAATCAGCTGCTTGGGGAAATTCAGGAAGCCATCCTGAAACAAACAAAACCACAGCAGAAACTGGGGAACGTAACACACCCACCACAAAACATGCAGTTTGCATTAACAAAAACCAACGCATCCCCAGTTACTAAACCCGTGATAGAGCGTTGGCAACCACATTCGCCGAACCCTTCACATAAGCTATTTGTACATTGTATCCTTGTACAATCAGAGCCCACCGCATAAGGAGGCGGTTCTGATTATACATTTGCGTCAAAAACACCAAAATATTATGGTCCATGGAGATCAGTATAGGCAAGGCACTGGAGCCCACAAACTTCAAATAACTATAAGGCTAGCAATAAAGCCAGCGTCTCTTGTTCAATGGTGGAGTACCTTGACTGACACGAGTTTAACTTACGGGTGAAGAAACTGACGAACTGATCCACTCCCTCTTCCTGCAAGAGAACCTTACCCACCCCCACTATACTAGCGTCTACCTCCAACTTAAAAGGTTTGTCAAAGTTGGGGGCGACAAGCACTGGGGAACTACAAAGTAGCGCTTTGGCGGACTCAAAAGCATAGTTACAGTCCTTGGACCACTTAAATGGTACCTTGGGACTGAGCAGAGATGTAAGTGGAGCTACTACTGTTGGGAAATTCTTACAGAATGTACAATAGTACCCTACCATCCCCAGGAAGCTGGAGGGGTGGGTTGAGGGTTAAAGAAGTATTCTCCAACCACTGAAAACACTCTTCAAAGTGGAGAGATGATCAGACCAAGTAGACGAATGTATCACCACATCGTCAAGGTAAGCAGTACAATTTGGCACATCTGCAAACACAATGTTAACTATGTGCTGAAAAGTAGAAGGTGCATTACACATTTCAAAGGGCATCAGTGTATTATACGAAGTTATCAGGCGTAACGAAAGTCTAAGTGTCCGAAGCGCGAGAGGTCAGAGCCACCTGCCAATAACCTTTTAGCAAACACATAAGCAGCAGAGCCAATTCTATCAATGCAGTCATCTAAGCGAGGTAGAGGAAAAGAATCAGACTTTGTAATGGCATTTACTCGACGATAGTCCGTACATAAGCGGGACGTCCCATCAGGCTTAGGGACAAGAATACATGGGGAACTCCAGGAGCTGTTCCTGGGATTTGCCATGTCATTCTGTAATAAATAAGCTACCTCACTTTTCTTTGCATTAACCCGGTACGGATGTTGACGTATAGGAGCAGCGTTCCCCACATCATCTTCCAAGATGGAAGTGCAACTTGGAACATCCTGAAACACATTGAGAAATCTGTTTATCAATAGGATAAGATCCTTAGTTTGATCGTTATCCAAATGTTCCATTTGAGAGGGTAACTTCTTCAGCATTGCCGAATTACATAAGCGTTCACACTGCTGTAACGTATGGCGTAACTCCAACCCGTCTTCCTTATCCTCCTCCAGGTCCCAGCCAGGCTTCAGCACCACCACAGCCACACTGGAGACGGCGGGCTGGACCGGCTTACCTGAGGAACTGTTGGGAGAATCACGCTCATAATATGCTTTCAGCATGTTAACATGACACACACGGGAAGAACGCCTTTGATCTGGGGTCATGTTTCGTACGCCTCTAGGAAGAGCGAACGCAACACCCTGCTACAACTCAACTCCCAGTGGAGTGAAAGCGGTATGGGATTGTAGGTGCGAGTAAGGATGACAAAAGGCAGAGAATTTACCGTTTACTGGGAATTTATTTCATCACATGGTAATTGGGGAAAAGGGGCTGAACGGAACCAAAGCAAAGAAAGTAAAATGTCAAAGCCCCCTCTCCTACCTTACCTGCCTACCCACAACTTACCTAACTAGCACCACCTGGCGCACTAACCCAAATACAGGGGGTGGTCCACCCAGGTCTTACCTAGTGTGCATAGACAGTGAATACTACAGGTTATGTATGCCCGTGGGCCTCTTGCCTAAGCACTCCCTAGGTGCCTTCCCCTTCCCCCCTGGGAACAAACAAAACAATACAAAACTACTTCACACACAGGACATTCTAATTAGCTCTCTCTTTCTGCAACAACCAACACAATAAAAACCCTCAGCTCTCTTAACCACAACCAACACACTAATCTCTCTCAACAACATGAACCAAAATACAGGACATACTAAGACTCCGCCCTCTTCTCTCAGCAATCATCTGTCTTCTACGCAACAGAACACTGGCTTATATAGCTGGAGAAGGATTTGGTCATTTAAGACAGCTGTTTCCTGACGAGAGGGCGGGGTCAGCTCCAATCATCAATGGGGCGACCAATCAGCTGCTTGGGGAATTTCAGGAAGCCATACAAACAAACAAAATCACAACAGAAACTGGGGAACGTAACAAAGCATAATGGTCCTCACGTACTTTGTGCCCCCTCAGATTTTTGGGGTGCATGACACCCCTGGCTACCATGACAATGCCCCTCTCAGAGAAACAAGTGGTCAGACATCAGAAGCAGAGCACTTTTATCAGCTCTGGATGTCTACCAAGAGAAAATCACCAGTAATTGCTTTAGCATTAGTAAAGCTCAAGTTAATACCCAATGGAGAATATATCCATTGGAAAGTGGGTCATTATACTTGTTGATTCAGTTGGTGCATGTGCTATGGGCAACAGTCAGGATAAGTCAAGGCTGTGCAATATTCATTTTGTATGAGAGTTGTGGACAATTCCCTTTTCTGTTTCTCTATGCTGTGTGTAAAGAAATATGGCAATGACATCTAGCCAATGACTTGGAACTACTCACTTCACAGGTTTGTTTACGAAGCATATGACTAATAAAATATCATTTGATTTCAGCACCTTGGCTACGTTGGCAGAAAGCAGATGTTTCCGGTTTTCAGGGAAACAGTATTCTCAACCTAACTTCCTAACGGAACTGGGGACTCTGCTCAGGCTTCTTTCTATGCCTGCTATGTTAGATTACAGTTTGAGTTTATTGGTTTCACAGAGGAAGCAGAACAGATCTAAAGTTTAACTGGATGACTTACTGTGTGACAGGGAAAGATATTTAGACTAGTGAGCAAGCCATGTTATTTGGGAGCCATCTTTCAGCAGTATCATCTACTGCAATAAAACACTGTGCTTTCTCGACAAACCATTGCAGGACCAATGCTTGATAAGAGAGAAAGACAAGGTGCATAACTTGCGGGGGGACTGTGGGATGGGATCATGAAGCCCAATGTGGTGACTGGCGTATGGGTGAGTGGGTGTGTCGAAAGGAGTGGGTGTGTGGAAAGAGAATCAGCTAATTGGGCGGATTTGTTGCCACTCAAGACTGTTTTGCGTGGCTGACTGGGCCGCATGACAAGTCGATAAGCCGGCGACCAGTGCACTGGTGTATAGACATGCCTGCTGACCTGAGGTGCCTCATATTGGACAGCTGTATCATGGGGGTGTCACCGACGATAGCTAATGTGGCCATTTTTTTCCCTCACATGATTTTATTTCAAGTAGGATAGGAGCCTACACAATAAATAACTAATATTGTGATAACCATCTAGATGTGACCTTGATAAATACATTGCCTACTACTCAATGGGGAGGGCATGAATGGCAACAACAACGGAACACAGTGCCCTTCGCTCCCGCTTGCAAGAACTACTGTGGCACACTCAGCTCCCGGCCTGTCCAGAGTGTGCGGCCTCCTCATGCTCAGGTTCTTGTGCCTCCTCCTGAACATTTTCCAACACCTCTTCCCCGCTGGTGAAATTGTCTCCCCTGGTTACCGAAACCTAGAATAGAATATAACTTAATTGTCCATCCAGAATGAAAATGTGTCTTTTGGCATCATCATACACATACACATTTAAGGTCACACACATTGAGAACAGTCAGTCCAGTATTCTGCATACACTAGCACATAAAACACCAAATGCCTGCATATTTTGTCTGTGTAATTCGCCAGCCTCTGTCTAGTGATGGGGAAGATACTGTACTGCACCAGAGAATTTTCATCCTCTCTGTGGTGTAAGCAATGTGGATAGTCCACTACAACAAGCATGGGTCACCAAGCAGCTCAGCCTGCCAGGGTCTGCCAAGGTACACCATGCACCTTGGCAGATAAAAAAAGAAAAACTGTTATTAGCAGATGAAATTCACATTCCCGTGGTATCTCATGGAAACTAAAGAAGACTCACCTTGGCAGCCCGGGGGATAGCCATCCCTGCACCGCAATCCTCCATGTCTGCTGCCTTTTTATTTTCTCTATGCTCCGGTGGGAAATACATTTTGCTAAATAACTTGGCATAATATACTCATTTTAGAAAGATAATTTCAATATGTATAAACATTTACAATTCAAAACTAAGGTATTGAAATTTGAAGATGAAAGGTCTCACAAAAAACTGAAAGTATACTCACGTTCTTTGTTTGATGTTGTTATCTGTAATTAAAATTGCAGTCACAAATAGTTTAATATTGATGCACACATTGTAGCTAACATTTGACTTAATACTGCCTCTATGTAGCTGTTGTAAGATGAAACATAAGCAACACAGTGATAGGTGTCAAAAAAGTTCATGGTTCAAAGTTCCTTCTTGCAGATTGTGCAAAACGCTTCAAATTTGAAATGGTAAAGCTTGACAACATTCAGCTGTTTTCATGATATGATATGTGTTATCTAACACTTACAATTGATTTATTTCTCATTACTAAGCAGTCCTATCAACATTGAGCAAATAAGCTATCACTTTTAGTAAAACCGTTAGCTATTTTTTAGAGGTTAAAAGCTTGATATTAAATGATTTGGGGTCTGTCGCGCAAGTCGAATTTTATGCTTTGCAGCGTGTCCCACAAAATGTCAATACATAACTTTAAAAAATACTCTCATAACCTAACTTAACTGACATAAATTGTAATATAAATTGGTGGTCAGCTCGCTTGAAGGGTGTATTTAAAACATACCATTATTTTCCAGTCCATGAAAATTGTGTCCGAAGTTAGGGGAAAATTAGTATGATTATGGAAGGGTTCAAAGACAGGCAATAGAGAGAGTGAGATAGAGAGCACTGACACTGCCCAGTGGTCCTGTCTAACTATTTTTTTTGTTGCACAAAATTATTATTATCTATCTAATAATGGGGGGCTCAAGAAAAAAATGGGCCGGTGTGGAGACCTACAGGAACAAAATGGGCCGGTGTGGAGACCTACAGGAACAAAATGGGCCGGTATTTTTGAAATGCCAGGGCCAATTTCTCGTCTCAGTCCGCCCATGTAGAGGCAGGGAGAGGATGAACAGGTCATCAGTTGAGAATGTGATTTATAAAGGCACTATCATTTCAGCTCCTCATCTTTGCTGACTGTAGCCCTATAACAAATGTTGTTGCCTGCATTCTGATTTAATTGATTGTCACCGCAGGGGTCAGAGACAGTAAAGAGAGAAAGGGCACTGCCATATTGAAGCAGGGAGAGGATGAAAATGTCATCAGGTGAGAATTTGAGTTATAAGGCAGTCTGATAGGGTACATTGCACAGCTATTTACATCGCACACAGATTGGATCTATCATTTCAGCTCCTCATCTTTGCTGACTGTAGCCCAAGTGCTATAACAAATGTTGTTGCCTACATTCTGATTTCATTTGGTTGTCATGTAGGTTGAAGACGTGGTTGCGCTCTATGACAAAAAGCAGATTGAACCATGTTGCCATCTGTCATATCCATCAGGAGAAGCGGAATACCATAGATAGGAAAACAATATGCCAGAATGTTATTGCTGGCAGTGACAGGCGTAAACAGGTATTTGGTGCATTTAAGTGAATTGATACTGAAGATCTGACCCCTCTCTGTGTAACAGGGTTGGTTATGTTTACACTTGCCTCTAAAGAAATGTGTATTTAATGTTCAAGCATTCTTATTGGTTAGTTCAACTCTGATGAGAATACGGTGTGTTGTGATTGGCCCCGCTTGCAGATAGGGGGAGATCGCAAACGTCAGGTCTTCCCAGTATGAAAATGTGATGCAAGGGGTAGGTCACGCTCTGAATACTGTTACATTGATGCTGTTGACCCGGATCACTGGTTGCTGCAGAAAAGGAGGACGTCAAAAGGGGGGGTGAGTGTAACGGATGTGAAACGGCTATCTTAGTTAGTGGTGGTGCACGCTAAATAGCATTTCAATCGGTGACGTCATTTGCTCTGAGACCTTGAAGTAGTAGTTTCCCTTGCTCTGCAAGGGCCGCGGCGTTTGTGGAGTGATGGGTAACGATGGTTCGTGGGTATCAGTTGTTGATGTGTGCAGAGGGTCCCTGGTTCGCGCCCGGGTATGGGCGAGGGGACGGTCTAAAGTTACACTGGTGCTGTGACTCGTCTTCTTGTCTTCGCCGGACGTCACGTGGAGGGACGTGGTTGCTGATGCACGCCAGAGGCCTAGGTTTCACATTCTGCACAAGTGGAATTGTCAGGGAGCTTCTGGTAGCATGAGTGAGCGGGGAATATAGTATACTGTTTATTAGTTGTCTGTGGTGTTGTGATTATTTAGTGATGTAATTGTGCTGTTAAGCTAGTAACATTCGGAAGCCAATTAACGTGAGGGTGATGCCATTTTCTACCACACGGTGGCGACAACTATTTATTAAGGCATTTCTTGTTACTTTTCTGTGTTGATTCTTGGTCTTGTTAGACAACTACTACTGAACTTTTATTTTGAGTGCATTATGTTCCAGTGTTCATATTTATTGTGATAATAACCCTTCACCGCCAGTGGGTAGGGGGGCAGCTATTACTTCCGCACCTCTGGCCAGGCCAACTAAGCAGGCAAGTGTGTGCTTTCCACATGATTTAGAGCTACCTCAACTCAGTGCTTTCGAGCCAGTTTCACCTAGTCCTAGGAAGGAGGATGTGTCTATGGATTTCCTGGCGGGCATTGTTAAGCAGATAGGTTACTCCATAGGTGAAAATATTACCTCTTGTTTGGAATCAAAGACTATAGGAGATGGGGTGTGACAGAAGGTTGATCATTTGGTGGAGCCAAGGTTGGGGCCAGCTCTAGTCTAAATGTAGTGGTGAAAAATTATGTCAGGGAACCAGTTATTTTCAGGGGGGATGGTTCAGAGGAATGCACGTGCATGAGTGGGAGGAGACCATGTTAGTGTACATGCAGAAGAAGGGCTATGGTGGGCAGGAGAGGTCAGATTAAGTTTTGGGTAAGCTGACGGGGAGGGCACGTGATGTGGTAAGAGTAAGTCTACGCAGTAACCCAGTTGACTTAAGCCAGGGCCCTAGACCGGTTTTTGACATTCTGAAGCATCACTTTAGCGACACAATCAACTCTGACATGCCCCTAGCTGATGTTTATTCTACATTGCCAATGGAAGGGGAGACTCCAATTGATTACTGGATCAGACTGAACAGAGCCATAGAGGTGGCAGAGGACTGTTTGAAGAGGCAGAACAAGGAGCTAGACAATCCATCATGTGTTCTGACTGTCATGTTCACCAAGCACTGTCCAAACCCAGAGCTGTCATTGATATTCATGTGCAAACCATTGCATGAGTGGACGGCCGCGGAGGTCCATGGCAGGCTGGAGGAGTACCAGAGGAAGTGTAAGGCTCCACATCCCTTGCGGCTGGCCCCACTGGTCACCACACTGACGCAGGAAGTAAGTAGGCCAGTGTCGGCTGTTGCAAACTGCCCGGTCCCCTTGCAGCAGCCCACAAATGGCTCATCCGAGGCATTGGATCGTGTGATGGGCATGCTTGAACGGCTCTTGGAGCAGAGGCCACAGCAACCTGTAGGTGGCTATGATAACTGTTTCCAGAGGAGGCCCAAGAGAAGGGAGAACCTGTCTTTGCAATGCAAAGTGTGTGTCGATGCGAATCACAGCACAATGGATCATTGTTATTCTAACCACCTATGCTTCCTCTGTTATGCAGCTGGGCACACGCGTCAGGAATGTCCTCGCACTTCATCGGTAACTCCCATCGCTCCATCAAGCGGCAACACGTCACACCGGCAGGAAAACTAGCTGGCCCGCATGGGGTGGGGGGAAGTGCTGGGCCTTGTGAGGTGCCCCAATCCGATAGTGTTGTAGATTTAGAGTCAATACATTCAAGTGTTTGTGATGAAGTCGAACGAAAAAGTAATTATGAAAAATACACAGAGAGTGGTCCACACTATACTAGTGTGTTACTGGAGGATGTTATAGAGGTGAGCGCTATGATTGACAGCGGTCCTATGGCATGCACATTGAGCTCAACAGTGGTGCCACGCCTTGAGAAAGCAGGGGTGCTCAAGAGTGGCTCCCTCAGTCTGACTGAAGTGGTGTTGGTTGGCTGCGGGGGGTTGAAGACCAAGCCTATAGGTGTGTGTGAATTGAATCTGTCTGTGTATGGCAGCAGTGTCTCTGTCCCTGTTCTAGTAGTGGATGGCCAACGTGATGAGCTCATCCTAGGCAGCAACGTGATAGAACACCTCATCAGGGAGCTGAAGACGACCGGTGACTTCTGGGAGAAGATGTCATCATCTGAACACAATGGAGATGACAAACTGTACCGTCTGCTGGCTAATGTAGAGAGATGGAAAGGGACAGAAGTGCCGGAAAGAGTGGGCATGGTAAGGCTGAAGCGGTCACATTGGAGCCCATGCAGGAACATTTAGTCTGGGGCCGGTTGTGTACGCCTCAAAATGTATCCCCGGGCAGTGCAGTCGTTATTGAGCCTACTAGGGCACGCTCAAGACCAAAAAACATTCTAGTGTAGCGACATTGTGGAGCAATGGCTGGGTCCCTGTCAAAGTTATCAATCAATCACCAAAGCCGATAACAGTGAGACGCAATGCCAAGATAGTGGACGTTTTTCCTTGCATGGCATTAGAGGACTTTGACACTGACTACATAGATGGGCCCACTGCCGAACCGGTCCCCCTGGTGCAGTAGGTAGACAAAATGGATGACAATCAAGACTTTGACAATGGTAGTGGAGATAGCTTGACCGTTGACAGTGCCGTAAAACCGCACCGAGTGACAAGTGAGATGTTGCACGAGTTAGGGCTAGGTGACATTGACATTGAGTCCACTCAGTTGTCGCAACAGTGTAAGGCCAGGCTAGTTCAGCTAATAGCCCGCTACGAGTGTATCTTCTCCCGGAACAAACTAGATTGCGGGAAGGCTACTGGATATGTCCATCGCATCAGACTCAGTGACACTAAGCCTTTTAGGCTACCTTACCGTAGGCTCTCCCCTAACCATTATGACAAGCTCAGACAGGCCTTGGATGAGATGGAAGAGCGAGAGATAATCAGGAAATCCAGCAGTGAGTATGCCTCCCCGCTCGTGCTGGTCTGGAAGAAGTCTGGCGATCTGAGACTGTGTGTACTTCCGATGGCTCAATGCTCGCACCTTAAAGGATGCTCACCCTCTACCTCACCAAGCTGATGCTCTGGCGGCCCTGGGTGGCAATACCTTCTTCTCTACAATGGATTTGACCTCAGGCTACTACAATGTGGAGGTACATGAACAAGACAATAAGTTTACAGTCTTCACTTCTCCTTTTGGGTTATATGAATATAACCGTCTTCCACAATGACTATGCAACAGCCCAGCTACATTCATGAGGATGATGTTGAGCATTTTTGGGGATAATTTTTTTCTAGCCTTCTACGCTACCTGGACGATGTGCTGGTTTTTGCCCCGACTGAAGAACTTGGATTGGGACCGATTGCAACGCTTGGAGTCCGTTTTTGAGTGTCTCAAGGCCCATAATCTGAAACTGTCTCCAAAGAAATGCCATTTCATGAAGAGGTCAGTGCGGTTCTTGGGACATGTTATCAGTGAAGGAGGTGTGAACACAGACCCAGAAAAAGTGAAGGCTATTGCAGGGATGACAGGGAAGGATCTCTTGGAGGATAACATGGACGTGCCCTCCCAGGGGAAGATTCGGTCCTTTCTCGGAAAGATAGTCTATTACCAGCAGTTCATTGAGGGGTGCTCCACCATCGCTAAGCCGCTGCATGGGCTGACAACTGGGAGGAAGGCACCACGCCATGGGAAAGGCAAGAGGAAAAGAGGAATACATAGAAAACTCACAGCAGCAGACTGGACTGGTGAGTGCAAACAGGCCTTTAGTCAGTTGAAACAAGCTCTCCTCGATCAGGTCATGCTAGCCCACCCTGATTTTAGTAGACCTTTCTTGCTGTCTGTAGACGCATCTAGTAATGGATTAGGTGCTGTCCTCTCCCAAGTGCCAGAGGATGGGTCTGCAGCCAGGCCCGTAGCATTCGCTAGCAAATCTCTTACTTATGCACAGTCAAAGCATCCTGCCCATAGGTTAGAGTTCTTTTGCTTTACGCTGGGCCGTCTGTAAGAAGTTTAGTCATTGGCTAAGGGGCAAACCTTTTACTGTATGGACAGGCAACAACCCATTAACGTACATCCTGTCCAAGCCCAAATTGGACGCCTGTGAACAGAGATGGGTTGCTAAACTCGCTCCATTCGAGTTTGACATAAAGTACATCCCCGGTCCCAAAAATGTCATTGCTGATGCACTCAGTAAACAGCTATTTGTGCAGCCGAGCGTTCTCCACCGTATCACAAGGGTTCCATACAAGGCCTTGCTGGAAGAAGCTGCGGGAGTACATGCTGAGAAGGTGCAAGATGTGTTCCACTGGTCGAACCACCCATTCGACCTCGAAAGCTGCTCACCATCAATTGAGGCAGATGCTTGTGAAATTGTCATGGACTGCCAAACTACCTCCTATCCTTCTCCTGGTTCTCTGTCAAAAGAAGCGGTGTCAGCAGTCCTGAGGTTGCAAGAGGAGGCTGGTCTACAGAACTGTGCGCTGCTACTGCCTCAGCTCACTCAGTCACTGGTGCCATCTGAGATGTCAGATGTGAGAGTGCTGTCCCGTGATGACCTGATATCAAAGCAGCGCCAGGATGATGCACTCGCCAGAGTTGTCTTCTACGTGGAAAGGGGACATAGACCTTCTAGGAGGGAACGTGGCCATGAACCAATCGAGGCTCTGCAGATTCTGAAGACCTGGGAGAAGCTCACTCTGAAAATGGGTGTACTATATCGCGTTACCAAAAGTTTGCTGTCAAAGAAGACGTACCAGTATGTAGTACCCACCTCCATGAGGGTCACAGTTTGAAGGGTGTCCACGATGAAGCCGGTCATCAGGGGCAACAGCGGACGTTGTACTTGACAAGACAAAGGTTCTTCTGGCATGGTCTGGAGTCGGATGTGAGAGAGTATGTCAAGACCTGCAAGAGGTGTGTGTTCAGTAAGGCCCCCGAGCCAGAGGCCAGAGCTCCACTGGAGAACATCATCACGACTGAGCCCCTCGAGTTGGTGTGTGTGGACTTCTGGTCTGCTGAAGACTCCAACAACAAGTCATTGGATGTTCTGGTCGTCACTGATCATTTTACTAAGATGGCCCATGCCTTCTTGTATCCGAACCAATCAGCTAAAGCAGTGGCCCTTCAGCTGTGGAACAACATCTTCTGTTTGTATGGTTTTCCTCGTTGTATCCACTCTGACCAAGGGGCCAACTTTGAAAGTAAATTGATTGCTGAGTTGTTGAGTGCTGCTGGAGTCCTGAAGTCGCTCACAACTCCCTACCATCCAATGGGGAACGGGGGAGTCGAAAGGTTCAATAGAACGCTGGGAAACATGATCAGGGCTTTACCTACGAGAGTGAAGCACAGGTGGCCCCAGAAGCTGAAGTCATTGACTTTCGCCTACAACTGTACAATCCATGAAACCATGGGCCATGCCCCTTTCCAGTTGATGTTTGGTAGAATCCCACGTCTGCCTGTCGACATGATGTTTGGTACGGTGCTACAAGACTCAGATGTTGTAAACTATGACGAGTACATAAAGTCCCCGACGAGAGACCTGAGGGAGGCCATGGAGAAGGTACAGGTGTCGGCAACCAAACAGCTGAAGAGGCATGCGGGCCTCTACAACGGGCAGATCAGAGGAGCTCCAGTGGAGATCGGTGATCGGGTGCTACTGGCAAATAAGGGTGAACGTGGAAAGAGGAAGCTGGCGGATCGCTGGGAGAGCAACCTCTATATTGTTACGGAGAAGAATAGTGACATCCACATCTTCAAGATCCAGAACATGTCGACTGGCCAGGAGAAAACGGTCCACCGTAATCTGATAATGCCTGTAAACTTCTTGCCTCTCCCTGATACTGCCTTGGAGACACCTAATACAGGAGTGAGGATCAGAGTGAGGAGATGGAGAACTCATCCATGAACGATATACCAGAAATTGACATCGGTGAGAGGACTAGTGTGTGGGTATCAGAACAGACCTCGAAGGAAACACAGTCGGAGCCCTCTGAAAAAGAGACCCCAGATGTGCTGGAAGATGGGCCACTGGCGAGGGACCCTCAGAACTCACCACATTCTGAGGGTGCAACTGGTGGCACAAGCATGTCAGAGCTAACCTTTGGAGGAGAAATGTCCGAACCCTCTGAGGAAGAAAGGCATTCTGAAGATGCCGCTGGTGGCACAAGTTCCAGCAACAGTCAGAAAACCCTTGACCTTGACTACCCATCGACTGTGGATAGTGACCCACCAATGTTGGTTGTAGTTGAACCGGTTAAACTTAATGATAACTCTGTTAAGACTGTCAAGTCAGGGGCTGGTCGGGTTAGGAAACGCCCAGTGAGACTCATTGAGACTATGAGACACGCATGTTTTCCTGTGGGGTCTTTGAATTCCCATAATTCTCTTTAGAGAATAGTCTTTGCACTGGAATATTTGGTGACATATGTATTGCAAGGTATTGCATACCTTATTTTGATTCTTTGTAGTATGCAAGTGTTATTCAGCAGGGGAGAATGTAACAGGGTTGGTTATGTTTCCACTTGCCTCTAAAGAAATGTGTATTTAATGTTCAAGCATTCTTATTGGTTAGTTCAACTCTGATGACAATAAGGTGTGTTACAGATAGGGGGAGATCGCGAACGTCAGGTCTTCCCAGTATGAAAATGTGATGCAAGGGGTAGGTCATGTTCTGAATACTGTTACATTGATGCTGTCGACCCGGATCACTGGTTGCTGCGGAAAAGGAGGAGGTCAAAAGGGAGGTGAGTGCAACGGATGTGAAACGGCTATCTTAGTTAGTGGTGGTGCGCGCTAAATAGCATTTCAATCGGTGACGTCACTTGCTCTGAGACCTTGAAGTAGTAGTTCCCCTTGCTCTGCAAGGGCCGTGGCTTTTGTGGAGCGATGTGTAACGATGCTTCATGGGTGTCAGTTGATGATGTGTGCAGAGGGTCCCTGGTTCGCGCCCGGGTATGGGCGAGGGGACGGTCTAAAGTTATACTGTTACAGCTGTACCATTATATGCCCACCTTTGTATAAGGTTGCAATACATGTATGAATTAATACTCCAATTAAATTGTGTAACCAAGTAAGAATTTTCTGATCTCCAATTGCCTCAACTCCAGTAAGTTAAACTGCAAAAGTGCATAAAGATGGCAGAATTCAGATATGGAGTCATTGTTTTAGCACCATCCACTGAGTTTTTAAACTACAGTCCACAATATGGTTCAATGTGCCAATAAATCAGCACAGTCTACTTTTTCTGGTTTTCAAATTGCCTGCATCTTGAATCTAAAATTGGGATCATTTATACTCTGCTAATGACCATACCAAAAAAGAGAGCAATGTACAATACGGTGAGCAAAACGATGAATTTGTGGTAAGTGCATGGGTGCCGCCATCTTTATGCACCTACGCTATTGGGAATAAGAAATTAGTTATTCAACACTATGTATGAGCCAAGGGTACAAAGGATACAAAGATAGAAAAATGTGTTCTGACATTTAAATGCACTTAAAGGGGTGTGGTGGTGACCTTCTGAACTGTTAAGAACACAGTTTAAAGTAATATAGACAGATATTGGTATTTCAGTTGTGATTGGGGTGTATTAACCAAATTATTAGGACATTTTTGGATGCATTTTCCTTTCAAATTTTACCAGAAACAACCATTTCAAAGCTATTAAAAATATATATGCAGTATTTATTACGGGGGGGGGATGCCCTAAACCACTCTAGAGAAGCCATTGCTGCTGACCCTGAACCCCACAATATCCAACACAAAGTTACACTCTACATAACTTCACCAATGTCTGAGTGGTTTTGATTGGCTCTTTCTTTATCAAACATGACATCAGTTCACAAGAGGTGGAGACAGGCAGATGGAGACTTGAGATTTGTTACACCATATAATCCAATTGAACCTGATCACATGAGCTTATTATATTTCAATATCTTTGCCCATAGTTGAACTACTGTATGCCTTTACATCTCTGAGGACAACGTGCTGTTAGTGCTCATACTACAAAATTGAGTAGGCCGATCTACATCGACAATAGCCAATGGACTATGCATCATTAACATCATACCCTTCGCCATTACACCTGCCCTATGGGTTCATTCATATCAGGCACATTCTGCAGCATTAGAACAATAATTACTGCTGTATTCAGTACTGATCTAGTTTTAGCATCTCCTCTCCTCTTAGAGGAAGCCTGCACTGCATTGCCCTGCACCTTCTCTCCATGTTGTTTAAAGATTAAAAAGCACAGTTCTCTTCGAAGGTCACGATTTTTGCTAAGGCATTTCATTTTCCCATCCCACTCAACTCTTGTCTTATCTAGCGCAATTCTACAGCGAGACACTGTGTGGGATGAAAGGGAGGAAGAACAAAACATGTTTTTGGTTTATTTATTTATTGTCCGTTCCCCATCCTCCATCCTTGACAAGAAAGCAAATAGACCAAATTAACAGAAGCTCAATTTTTCTGCTGAATTTGGCGCAAAGTTTCTTTGTCCTAATTTATTACTTTGAAAAAAGCTTAAGTCCAGTCCAGAGAATACCACAATAGACTGAGGTTGCAAGTGTACCTGTCCCTTTTCAGAATTTTAGGGAATAAAATACACGTGCACAGACTTAGTAAAACGTTTCCATGATGAAAGGCTGGCACACCAGAGCATATCCTTACAGCCATACTTTACATTTTAATTGATTTAAGTGTCCTCGAGTCACTGTAACATTTAAAGTGACTGGCCGTCATTCCAGTTTAATGGGATATTAACTTGTGGAGACCTTAGTTTAGGCTGTGATCCTATCCTCCTATTGAACCTGCTCTTCTCAGGTGTGCTGTGTGTCTGTGAGAGGAGAACTCATCACTATTCAGGCCCCGGCCCCAGCATTACACTACTTGACTAATGATGTCGCTGCTTTCCCCGTCCTCCAGTGTGTGGGTGCAGTGATCCACTGGGCTGTTTTCTATAGTTCTACCAGGAAATATACTCTTAGAGGAAATGTAGCCTGTACTTTGTGTGGTACTATGGCAGCAGCCTTTACATGGTCATGACACAAGTTGTTAATCAGGAAAAACTAGTTTACTAATGGTATACTGTGCTTTCAGAAAGTATTTATACCCCTTGACTTATTCCACATTTTGTTGTGTTACAGCAGGGGCAGGCAATAGACAGGTCAAGGCAGACAGGGGTCAGTAAACCGGAGGTGGGTCAATGGTACTGGACGGCAGGCAGGCTCAGGGTAGTCAACAATCCAGAGGTGGGGCAAAGGTACAGGTCAGCAGGCAAGCTCGGGGGCAGGCTCAGGGGCAGAGTGGTCAGGAAGAGTTGTCAGGCAGGCAGGCAGGCTCAGAGTCAGGACAGGCAAGGGTCAAAACCAGGAGGGTGAGAAAAAGAGACTGGGAAAAGTAGGAGCTGAGGCAAAAACGCTGGTTGACTTGACAAACAAGACGAACTGGCAGCAAATGAACAGAGAATTCACAGGGGATAATGGGGAAAATGGGTGACACCTGAAGGGGGTGGAGACAATCACAAAGACAGGTGAAACAGATCAGGGTGTGACAGTACGCCCTCCCCTCCAGGGGCACCACCTGGCGTCCTACCTGGGCGCATAGCTGGTTTACCGATGTGCCAGCGGTGAAAGTCGGTGATGAGGGCTGGGTATTCGATGTCTCTAGCAGGGACCCAGCACCTCTCCTCCGGGCCATAACCCT
This sequence comes from Oncorhynchus masou masou, assembly GCF_036934945.1. Taxonomy (NCBI): domain Eukaryota; kingdom Metazoa; phylum Chordata; class Actinopteri; order Salmoniformes; family Salmonidae; genus Oncorhynchus; species Oncorhynchus masou. The sequence goes on along the minus strand of NC_088235.1, from coordinate 82,410,450 downwards.
CCCAGTCAAACAGGTACTGGAAACCCAGAAGACGAAGGGCTGTGAGACATGGGCTTAATCCTAGACACATGGAAAGTAAGGTGAATATGGAGAGTACGAAGTAACAAAAGACAAACAGCGGTGGGACTAATAACTCTAGAGGTTTGGAACAGGCCGATGAAATGGGGGGCAGGTCCCGGGTGGAGAGCTATACCCTCTGCTCGAGCCGATAGCAGGAGCCCGGTGGTGATCCGCTTGTCGCCTATACCTGGAAGTGATCTTCAACAGAGCGGCCCGGGCTCTCTTCCAGGTATGGTGACAACGGTGGGTGAACATCTGGGCAGAGGGATTGCTGACTTCCTCCTCTTGCTCTGGGAAGAGCGGAGGCTGATATCCCAAGGAACACTCGAAGGGCGAGAGACCCATTGCAGAGTAAGGAAGGGTGTTGTGGGTGTACTCAACTCATACCAGTTGCTGACTCCAGGTGGTAGGGTTGGCGGAGACTAGGCAGCGAAGAGTCCTGGTTGGCTTGCTCCAACGGGCCATTGGACTGGGTTTGGAATCCGGAGGACAGGCTGACCGACGAAACAATGAGAGTGCAGAACGCCTTATAGAAACCGGGACGAGAACTGCAGACCTCGGTCGAAGACCATGTCCACCGGGAGTCTGTGGATCCGGAAGACGTGCTGCACCATAAACTGGGTCGTTTCCTTAGCCAAGTGTAGTTTGGGGAGAGGAATGAAGTGGGCGACTTTGGAAAACCGGTCGAACACAGTCAGGATGGCAGGGTTGCCCTCAGACAGGGGGAGACCCGTGACGAAATCCAGGGATATATGGGACCAGGGACGGTGATGGACAGGCAGTGGTTGGAGAAAACCAGCCGGAGCTTGACGAAGAGTCTTGTTCTGTGCGCAGATGGCAACAAACACGGCAACATCCCGAATCATAGTAGGTCACCAAAAGCGTTGTCGCATGAAGGCCAGGGTCCGACGAGAGCCCGGGTGTCAGGCAAGCCTGGAGGAATGGGCCCACTTCAGGCCCACGGAGCGGACAGTGTCCCCAATGTAGCTCTATATAGCCTTGGTCTCTGGTCCCAACAGAGAGTACAGACCTCTTTTAGTGTCGTGGTGCTAAGGAGAAGGTCAATTCCGCAGTCATAGGGGCAGTGCGGCGGAAGAGATGTGGCCCGGGACTTTCTGAACACCTCCCCGAGGACCTGGTACTCCGCGGGAATGGTGGAGAGGTCCGAGCCCCCAGGAAGACATCCCTGGGCAGGTTGCGCTGACTTCAGACAATGGGTGGGGCAGAACAGACTCCAGCCCATGATAGCACCCATAGACCAGTTGATGAGGAGAATGTGTCGCTGGAGCCAGGAGAATCCCAAAACCACTGGAATATGGGTGGACTTGATGAGCAGGAATTGAAAGGTCACGCTGTGATTCCCTGACACGCGTAGGTTGATGGGAGTGGTGTTATGGGTGACCCGACCTATAGAGCACCCATCCAGTGCTCTAACATCCATGGGAATGGAGAGGGGCTGTTCAGCTCGGAAGCCAGTGTGGTGTCCAAAGCTCTCATCGGCCCCAGAGTCAATGAGGACCCGGAGAGATTTGGGCTCGTTTCCCCACAGCAGAATGACATGAAGGGGAGTGAGTAAGGGAAGCAGAAAAGTTCTCCATATGTCCCACCAGAGTAATCGCTCCTACCGTTGAGCCTGGTATCTTACCGGGCAAGAGGACACAAAATGACCAAAAGTCACGCAATACAGACAGCTCCTTGTGTTTATCCTGTGTTGCTGTTCCGCTGGTGATAGCCCGGCTCTGCCTAGTTGCATAGGCTCGGTAAACAATGCCTCGGTCGTGACCCTCAAGGAAGGTTGGGAAATCTAGAGTGATCTCGGCAACCGGACCATCGAGGACTTCGGGGATGTCTGAGGAAACCCTGGACGTGCGAGCGAAATCGAATTTCCTCTCCATCCGTCGTTCCCACAATCGCCCATCGATGCGGATGGTCAAAGCGATGAGGGAGTCAAGATCCGTGGTTAACTCCCGAGCAGCAAGCTCGTCCTTAACCTCCTCCGAGACACCATGCAGGAACATGTCGAACAGTGCTTCCTGGTTCCACACACTCTGCTGCCAATGTGTGGAAATCCACCGCATCGTCGGCCACCCTGTTGGAGTCCCTCCAGAGCTGGATTTGCTTCCGGGCAGCTTCTCTCCCGGAGAACGGGGCATCAAAAACCTTCACCTCTCCCCCGAACCCCTGCAGACTCACGCACACGGCCGGCTGTTCCCATACGGCGGCAGTCCAGGTGAAAGCTCTCCCAGACATCAGCAGGATAAGGTAGGCTTCCGGCGCCGACAGAGATGGCCGCCTCACTTCGTGTTCCTAGGAAACTATGCAGTTTTTTGTTTTTTTACGTGTTATTTCTTACATTAGTACCCCAGGTCATCTTAGGTTTCATTACATACAGTCGAGAAGAACTACTGAATATAAGATCAGCGTCAACTCACCATCAGTACGACCAAGAATATGACTTTCGCGAAGCGGATCCTGTGTTCTGCCTTTCAACCAGGACAACGGAATGGATCCCAGCCGGCGACCCAAAAAACCGACTCCGTAAAAGAGGGAACCGAGGCGGTCTTCTGGTCAGACTCCGGAGACGGGCACATCGTGCACCACTCCCTAGCATTCTTCTCGCCAATGTCCAGTCTCTTGACAACAAGGTTGATGAAATCCGAGCAAGGGTAGCATTCCAGAGGGACATCAGAGACTGTAACGTTCTTTGCTTCACGGAAACATGGCTCACTGGAGAGACGCTATCGGAGGCGGTGCACCAGCGGGTTTCTCCACGCATCGCGCCAACAGAAACAAACATCTTTCTGGTAAGAAGAGGGGCGGGGGCGTATGCCTTATGGCTAACGAGACGTGGTGTGATCACAGAAACATACAGGAACTCAAATCCTTCTGTTCACCTGATTTAGAATTCCTCAAAATCAAATGTCGACCGCATTATCTACCAAGAGAATTCTCTTCGATTATAATCACAGCCGTATATATTCCCCCCCAAGCAGACACATCGATGGCTCTGAACGAACTTTATTTGACTCTTTGCAAACTGGAATCCATACATCCCGAGGCTGCATTCATTGTAGCTGGGGATTTTAACAAGGCTAATCTGAAAACAAGACTCCCTAAATTGTATCAGCATATCGATTGCGCAACCAGGGCTGGCAAAACCTTGGATCATTGTTATTCTAACTTCCGCAACGCATATAAGGCACTGCCCCGCCCTCATTTCGGAAAAGCTGACCACGACTCCATTTTGCTGATCCCTGCATACAGACAGAAACTAAAACAAGAAGCTCCCATGCTGAGGTCTGTCCAACGCTGGTCCGACCAAGCTGTGGATTGATGGCAGCATTCGCGTGAAACTGAAAGCGCGAACCACTGCTTTTAATCAGGGCAAGGTGACTGGTAACATGACCAAATACAAACAGTGCAGCTATTCCCTCCGCAAGGCTATCAAACAAGCTAAGCGTCAGTATAGAGACAAAGTAGAATCTCAATTCAACGGCTCAGACACAAGAGGTATGTGGCAGGGTCTACAGTCAATCACGGACTAAAAAAAGAAAACCAGCCCAGTCACGGACCAGGATGTCTTGCACCCAGGCAGACTAAATAACTTTTTTGCCCGCTTTGAGGACAATACAGTGCCACTGACACGGCCTGCAACGAAAACATGCGGACTCTCCTTCACTGCAGCCGAGGTGAGTAAAACATTTAAACGTGTTAACCCCCCTATCCACATCGATGGAACAGTAGTGGAGAGGGTAGTAAGTTTTAAGTTCCTCGGCATACACATCACAGACAAACTGAATTGGTCCAGTCACACAGACAGCATCGTGAAGAAGGCGCAGCAGCCTCTTCAACCTCAGGAGGCTGAAGAAATTCGGCTTGTCAACAAAAGCACTCACAAACTTCTACAGATGCACAATCGAGAGCATCCTGGCGGGCTGTATCAACACCTGGTACGGCAACTGCTCCGCCCACAACCGTAAGGCTCTCCAGAGGGGAGTGAGGTCTGCACAACGCATCACCGGGGGCAAGCTACCTGCCCTCCAGGACACCTACACCACCCGATGTTACAGGAAGTCCATAAAGATCATTAAGGACAACAACCACCCGAGCCACTGCCTGTTCACCCCGCTATCATCCAGAAGGCGAGGTCAGTACAGGTGCATCAAGGCTGGGACCAAGAGACTGAAAAACAGCTTCTATCTCAAGGCCATCAGACTGTTAAACAGCAACCACTAATATTGAGTGTCTGCTGCCAACACACTGACTCAACTCCAGCAACTTTAATAATGGGAATTGATGGGAAACTATGTAAAATATATCACTAGCCACTTTAAACAATATTACCTAATATAATGTTTACATACCCTACATTATTCATCTCATATGTATACGTATATACTGTACTCTATATCATCTACTGCATCCTTATGTAATACATGTATCACGAGCCACTTTAACTATGCCACTTTGTTTACATACTCATCTCATATGTATATACTGTACTCGATATCATCTACTGTATCTTGCCTATGCTGCTCTGTACCATCACTCATTCATATATCTTTATGTACATATTATTTATCCCCTTACACTGTGTATAAGACAGTAGTTTTGGAATTGTTAGTTAGATTACTTGTTGGTTATTACTGCATTGTCGGAACTAGAAGCACAAGCATTTTGCTACACTCACATTAACATGTGCTAACCATGTGTATGTGACAAATAAATTTGATTTGATTTGATTTGGCTATCTTGGAGCAATTCGAGGGGAAGGAGGATTGCTGAAGCTCAAATGAGGGCACACTAAGCGAAAAAACACCCCTCAGTAGCTTGGCTCTCGATTAAAGCATTCCGGGGGAAGTAAACGGGGCTGCCGGGAAGGTGGAGTTCGTACTAGTACTATCCGTACTATCCGGTATGAAGGTAATACCCAGATGCAGACAGCTTCAAATTAACAAAGGTTTAATAATCCAACAGGGGCAGGCAATAGACAGGTCAAGGATGGCAGGGGTCAGTAAACCGGTGGTGGGGCAACGGTACCGGACGGGAAGCAGGCTCAGAGTCAGCAGAGGTCAATAATCCAGAGGTGAGCAAAGGTACAGGTCGACAGGCAGGCTCAGATTCAGGACAAGCAAGGGTCAAAACCAGGAGGGCGAGAAAAAGAAAGACTGGGAAATGCAGGTGTTGAGGCAAAAACGCTGGTTGACTTGACAAACAAGATGAAACTGGCAACAGAGGAACAGAGAACACAGGTATAAATACACAGGGGATAATGGGGAAGATGGGTGACACCTGGAGGAGGGTGGAGACAATCACAAAGACAGGTGAAACAGATCAGGGTGTGACAGAAAACATGTCTTTAGACATTTTTGCAAATTTACTGAAGCACCTTTGGCAGCGATTACAGCTGTGAGACTTTCTGGGTAAGTCTTTAAGAGCTTTCCACACTTGGGTTGTGCAACATTTGCCCATTATTATTTTCAAAATGCTTCAGGCTCTGTCAAATTGATTGTTGATCATTGCTAGACAACCATTTTCAGGTCTTGCCATAGATTTTCAAGTAGATTTATGTCAAAACTGTAACTCAGCCCCTCAGAAACCTTTACACTGTCTTCTTGGTAAGCAACTCCAATGTAGATTTGGCCTTGTGGTTTAGGTTATTGTCCTGCTGAAAGGTGAATTTATATCCCAGTGTCTGGTGGAAAGCAGAGTGAACCAAGTTTTCTTCTAGGATTTTGCCTGTGCTTAGCTCTATTAAGTTTATTTTTTATCCTGAAAAACACTCCAGTCCTTAACGATTACAAGCATACCCATAACATGACGCAGCCACCACCATGCTTGAAAATATGGAGAGTGGTACTCAGTAATGTGCTGTATTGGATTTGCAAACATAACACATTGTATTCAGGACATAAAGGTCATTTCTTTGCCACATGTTTTGCTGTATTACTTTAGTGCCTTGTTGCAAACAGGATGAATGTTTTGGAATATTTTTATTCGGTACAGGCTTCCTTCTTTTCACTCTGTCAATTAGGTTGGTATTGTGGAGTAACTACAATGTTGTTGATCCATCCTCAGTTATCTCCTATCATAGCCATTAAACTGTAACCGTTTTAAAGTCATCATTGGCCTCATGGTGAAATTCCTGAGTGGTTTCAATCCTCTCCGGCAACTGAGTTAGGAAGGATGCCTATGTAGTGACTGGGTGTATTGATACACCACCCAAAGTGTAATTAATAACTTCTCCATCCTCAAAGGGATATTCAATGTCTGCGTTTTTTAAAACCCATCTGCCAATATGTACCCTTTGTGAGGCATTGGAAAACCTCATGGTTTTGTGGTTGAATCTGTGTTTGAAATTCACTGTTTGACCGAGGGACCTTAAAGATAATTGTATGTGTGGGGTACAGAGATGAGGTAGTCGTTCAAAAATCACATTAAACACTATTATTGACAACTGTGAGTCCATGCAACTTATTATAGATAAATCTTTTCAGTCTCTTGAGGGGGAAAGGTGTTGTCGTGCCCTCTTCACAACTGTCTTTGTGTGTTTGGCGCCGACAGAGATGGCCGCCTCGCTTCGCGTTCCTAGGAAACTATGCAGTTTTTTGTTTTTTTACGTGTTATTTCTTACATTAGTACCTCAGGTCATCTTAGGTTTCATTACATACAGCCGAGAAGAACTACTGTATATAAGATCAGTGTCAACTCACCATCAGTACGACCAAGAATATGTTTTTCGCGACGCGGATCCTGTGTTCTGCCTTACAAACAGGACAACGGAATGGATCGCATGCAGCGACCACAAAAAACGACTCCGAAAAGAGGGAAACGTAGCGGTCTTCTAATCAGACTACGGAGACGGGCACATCGTGCCCCACTTCCTAGCATTCTTCTTGCCAATGTCCAGTCTCTTGACAACAAGGTTGATGAAATCCGAGCAAGGGTAGCATTCCAGAGGGACATCAGAGACTGTAACGTTCTGTGCTTCACGGAAACATGGCTCACTGGAGAGACGCTATCCGATGCGGTGCAGCCAACGGGTTTCTCCACGCATCGCGCCGACAGAAACAAACACCTTTCTGGTAAGAAGAGGGGTGGGGGTGTATGCCTTATGGCTAACGAGGCATGGTGCGATGAAAGAAACATACAGGAACTCAAATCCTTCTGTTCACCTGATTTAGAATTCCTCATAATCAAATGTAGACCGCATTACCTACCAAGAGAATTCTCTTCGATTATAATCACAGCCGTATATATCCCCCCCCAAGCAGACACATCGATGGCTCTGAACGAACTTTATTTAACTCTTTGCAAACTGGAAACCATTTATCCGGAGGCTGCATTCATCGTTGTTGGGGATTTTAACAAGGCTAATCTGAAAACAAGCATATCGATTGCGCAACCAGGGGCGGAAAAACCTTGGATCACTGTTACTCTAACTTCCGCGACGCATATAAGGCCCTGCCCCGCCCCCCTTTCGGAAAAGCTGACCACAACTCCATTTTGCTGATACCTGCCTACAGACAAAAGCTAAAAAAAGAAGCTCCCACGCTGAGGTCTGTCCAACGCTGGTCCGACCAAGCTGACTCCACACTCCAAGACTGCTTCCATCACGTGTACTGGGACATGTTTCGTATTGTGTCAAATAACAACATTGACGAATACGCTGATTCGGTGTGCGAGTTCATTAGAACGTGCGTTGAAGATGTCGTTCCCATAGCAACGATTAAAACATTCCCTAACCAGAAACCTTGGATTGATGGCAGCATTCGTGTGAAACTGAAAGCGCGAACCACTGCTTTCAATACATTTACATTTAAGTCATTTAGCAGACGCTCTTATCCAGAGCGACTTACAAATTGGTGAATTCTCCTTCTGACATCCAGTGGAACAGCCACTTTACAATAGTGCATCTAAATCATTAAGGGGGGGTGTCTGGTAACATGACTGAATACAAACAATGCAGCTATTCCCTCCGTAAGGTTATCAAACAAGCTAAGCGTCAGTACAGAGACAAAGTAGAATCCCAATTCAACGGCTCAAGAGGACACAAGAGGCATGTGGCAGGGTCTACAGTCAATCACGGACTACAGGAAGAAATCCAGCCCAGTCACGGACCACGATGTCTTGCTCCCAGGCAGACTAAATAACTTTTTTGCCCGCTTTGAGGACAATACAGTGCCACTGACACTGCCTGTAACGGAAAAATGCGGTCTCTCCTTCACTGCAGCCGAGGTGAGTAAAACATTTAAGCGTGTTAACCCTCGCAAGGCTGCAGGCCCAGACGGCATCCCCAGCCGCGCCCTCAGAGCATGCGCAGACGAGCTGGCTGGTGTGTTTACGGACATATTCAATCAATCCCTATACCAGTCTGCTATTCCCACATGCTTCAAGAGGGCCACCATCGTTCCTGTTCCCAAGAAAGCTAAGGTAACTGAGCTAAACGACTACCGCCCCATAGCACTCACTTCCGTCATAAGTGCTTTGAGAGACTAGTCAAGAACCATATCACCTCCACCCTACCTGACTCCCTAGACCCACTCCAATTTGCTTACCGCTCAAATAGGTCCACAGACGATGCAATCTCAACCACACTGCACACTGCCCTAACCCATCTGGACAAGAGGAATACCTATGTGAGAATGCTGTTCATCGACTACAGCTCGGCATTCAACACCATAGTACCCTCCAAGCTCGTCATCAAGCTCGAGACCCTGGGTCTCGACCCCGCCCTGTGCAACTGGGTACTGGACTTCCTGACGGGCCGCCCCAGGTGGTGAGGGTAGGTAACAACATCTCCTCCCCGCTGATCCTCAACACTGGGGCCCCACAAGGGTGCGTTCTGAGCCCTCTCCTGTACTCCCTGTTCACCCACGACTGCGTGGCCACGCACGCTTCCAACTCAATCATCAAGTTTGCGGACGACACAACAGTGGTAGGCTTGATTACCAACAACGACGAGACGGCCTACAGGGAGGAGGTGAGGGCCCTCGGAGTGTGGTGTCAGGAAAATAACCTCACACTCAACGTCAACAAAACTAAGGAGATGATTGTGGACTTCAGGAGAAGGAGGACGGCTCACCTCTCACAGTCCTGGGCGACTTTAACCTCCCCACGTCTACCTTTGACTCATTCCTCTCTGCCTCCTTCTTTCCACTCCTCTCCTCTTTTGACCTCACCCTATCACCTTCCCCCCTACTCACAAGGCAGGCAATACGCTCGACCTCATCTTTACTAGATGCTGTTCTTCCACTAACCTCATTGCAACTCCCCTCCAAGTCTCCGACCACTACCTTGTATCCTTTTCCCTCTCGCTCTCATCCAACACTTCCCACACTGCCCCTACTCGGATGGTATCGCGCCGTCCCAACCTTCGCTCTCTCTCCCCCGCTACTCTCTCCTCTTCCATCCTATCATCTCTTCCCTCTGCTCAAACCTTCTCCAACCTATCTCCTGATTCTGCCTCCTCAACCCTCCTCTCTTCCCTTTCTGCATCCTTTGACTCTCTATGTCCCCTATCCTCCAGTCCGGCTCGGTCCTCCCCTCCCGCTCCGTGGCTCGACGACTCATTGTGAGCTCACAGAACAGGGCTCCGGGCAGCCGAGCGGAAATGGAGGAAAACTCGCCTCCCTGCGGACCTGGCATCCTTTCACTACCTCCTCTCTACATTTTCCTCCTCTGTCTCTGCTGCTAAAGCCACTTTCTACCACTCTAAATTCCAAGCATCTGCCTCTAACCCTAGGAAGCTCTTTGCCACCTTCTCCTCCCTCCTGAATCCTCCTCCCCCCTCCCCCCCTCCTCCCTCTCTGCAGATGACTTCGTTAACCATTTTGAAAAGAAGGTCGACGACATCCGATCCTCGTTTGCTAAGTCAAACGACACCGCTGGTTCTGCTCACACTGCCCTACCCTGTGCTCTGACCTCTTTCTCCCTCTCTCTCCAGATGAAATCTCGCTTCTTGTGACGGCCCGCCGCCCAACAACCTGCCCGCTTGACCCTATCCCCTCCTCTCTTCTCCAGACCATTTCCGGAGACCTTCTCCCTTACCTCACCTCGCTCATCAACTCATCCCTGACCGCTGGCTACGTCCCTTCCGTCTTCAAGAGAGCGAGAGTTGCACCCCTTCTGAAAAAACCTACACTCGATCCCTCCGATGTCAACAACTACAGACCAGTATCCCTTCTTTCTTTTCTCTCCAAAACTCTTGAACGTGCCGTCCTTGACCAGCTCTCCCGCTATCTCTCTCAGAATGACCTTCTTGATCCAAATCAGTCAGGTTTCAAGACTAGTCATTCAACTGAGACTGCTCTTCTCTGTACCACGGAGGCGCTCCGCACTGCTAAAGCTAACTCTCTCTCCTCTGCTCTCATCCTTCTAGACCTATCGGCTGCCTTCGATACTGTGAACCATCAGATCCTCCTCTCCACCCTCTCCGAGTTGGGCATCTCCGGCACGGCCCACGCTTGGATTGCGTCCTACCTGACAGGTCGCTCCTACCAGGTGGCGTGGCGAGAATCTGTCTCCTCACCACGCGCTCTCACCACTGGTGTCCCCCAGGGCTCTGTTCTAGGCCCTCTCCTATTCTCGCTATACACCAAGTCACTTGGCTCTGTCATAACCTCACATGGTCTCTCCTATCATTGCTATGCTGATGACACACAATTAATCTTCTCCTTTTCCCCCTTCTGATGACCAGGTGGCGAATCGCATCTCTGCATGTCTGGCAGACATATCAGTGTGGATGACGGATCACCACCTCAAGCTGAACTTCGGCAAGATGGAGCTGCTCTTCCTCCCGGGGAAGGACTGCCCGTTCCATGATCTCGACATCACGGTTGACAACTCCATTGTGTCCTCCTCCCAGAGCGCTAAGAACCTTGGCGTGATCCTGGACAACACCCTGTCGTTCTCAATTAACATCAAGGCGGTGGCCCGTTCCTGTAGGTTCATGCTCTACAACATCCGCTGAGTACGACCCTGCCTCACACAGGAAGCGGCGCAGGTCCTAATCCAGGCACTTGTCATCTCCCGTCTGGATTACTTCAACTCTCTGTTGGCTGGGCTCCCTGCCTGTGCCATTAAACCCCTACAACTCATCCAGAACGCCGCAGCCCGTCTGGTGTTCAACCTTCCCAAGTTCTCTCACGTCACCCCGCTCCTCCGCTCTCTCCACTGGCTTCCAGTTGAAGCTCGCATCCGCTACAAGACCATGGTGCTTGCCTACGGAGCTGTGAGGGGAACGGCACCGCAGTACCTCCAGGCTCTGATCAGGCCCTACACCCAAACAAGGGCACTGCGTTCATCCACCTCTGGCCTGCTCGCCTCCCTACCACTGAGGAAGTACAGTTCCCGCTCAGCCCAGTCAAAACTGTTCGCTGCTCTGGCCCCCCAATGGTGGAACAAACTCCCTCACGACGCCAGGACAGCGGAGTCAATCACCACCTTCCGGAGACACCTGAAACCCCACCTCTTTAAGGAATACCTAGGATAGGATAAAGTAAACCTTCTCACCCCCCCCTTAAATGATTTAGATGCACTATTGTAAAGTGGCTGTTCCACTGGATGTCATAAGGTGAATTTACCAATTTGTAAGTCGCTCTGGATAAGAGCGTCCGCCAAATGACTTAAATGTAATGTAAATGAGAAAGCAGAGGGAACACCCCCTATCCACATCGATGGAACAGTAGTGGAGAGAGTAGCAAGTTTTAAGTTCCTCGGCATACACATCACAGACAAACTGAATTGGTCCACTCACACAGACAGCATCGTGAAGAAGGCGCAGCAGCGCTCTTCAACCTCAGGAGGCTGAAGAAATTCGGCTTGTCACCAAAAGCACTCACAAACTTCTACAGAGGCACAATCGAGAGCATCCTGGCGGGCTGTATCACCGCCTGGTACGGCAACTGCTCCGCCCTCAACCGTAAGGCCCTCCAGAGGGTAGTGAGGTCTGCACAACGCATCATCGGGGGCAAACTACCTGCACTCCAGGACACCTACAACACCCGATGTTACAGGAAGGCCATAAAGATCATCAAGGACATCTACCACCCGAGCCACTGCCTGTTCACCCCGCTATCATCCAGAAGGCGAGGTCAGTACAGGTGCATCAAAGCTGGGACCGAGAGACTGAAAAACAGCTTCTATCTCAAGGCCATCAGACTGTTAAACAGCCACCACTAACATTGAGTGGCTGCTGCCTACACACTGACACTGACTCAACTCCAGCCACTTTAATAATGGGAATTGATGGGAAATGTTGTAAATATATCACTAGCCACTTTAAACAATGCTACCTTATATAATGTTACTTACCCTACATTATTCATCTCATATGCATACCTATATACTGTACTCTATATCATCGACTGCATCCTTATGTAATACATGTATCACTAGCCACTTTAACTATGCCACTTTGTTTACATACTCATCTCACATGTATATACTGTACTCGATACCATCTACTGTATCTTGCCTATGCTGCTCTGTACCATCACTCATTCATATATCCTTATGTACATATTCTTTATCCCCTTACACTGTGTATAAGACAGTAGATTAGGAATTGTTAGTTAGATTACTTGTTGGTTATTACTGCATTGTCGGAACTAGAAGCACAAGCATTTTGCTACACTCGCATTAACATGTGCTAACCATGTGTATGTGACAAATAAATTTGATTTGATTTGATAAGCACATTTTTACTGATTGACTCAAGACATTTAAGATTTTCATTTTTTTATAATTTGTAAAATTGTCAAACGACATAATTCCACTTTCACATTATGAGGTATTGTGTATAGGCCAATGACAAACATTCTAAATGTAATCTACTTTAAATTCCTACTATAATATAACCAAATGTGGGAAAAGTCAAGGGTGTGACTACTTTCTGAAGGCACTGTATGCTTCTACTCAATCAGCTGATCTAAACAATAGTTTGTATCATAACAGTGTAGTTCGGTACTATAAGCTAACATCAGCTGTTTAATAGTGTATGTTAATATATTTGGCTAATGTCTATCAGATTTGATTTACAAAAGATGTGTGCTGCATTAACACCATCTAGAGATTATATAGTTTGACCTAGGACACAGTGTTCTGTTCGTTTTTTACCTTTATTTAACTAGGCAAGTCAGTTAAGAACACATTTTTATTGCCAATGACAGGCTAAGAACAATGCTGTGCCTTCAGGGGTAGAACAACAGATTTGAACCTTCTCAGCTCTGGTTCGGATTCAATCATGCAATTTTTCAGTTACTAGTCCAACACTAACCACTCAGCTACCTGCCGCCCATCATACTTGACATTTCGATGAATGTCCTTAGAATTGTATAATTAACTGCTTTTGGAAAGTGGTAAATCGTATTATGCTATCCATGTGAGGATATTCATCGAGCATGATACAAAACAATATTTTCGATAGAGGGCTCTGGTAGATAGTTTGGAGTCTCCAAAAGTCCCATCTGACTATTTGGAGCAAGTCATTCCTTATTGTTCTTCTGGAGTTACAAAGAGGCCCATGCATAAAATGTATTGATATGATGTTTACTGTTTTATTTAAGAATAAAGTAATTTGCCTAATTAAATATGATTATCTAGTAATCAATTCCATTCCAGTCACTGCGTAATTCTGCTTCAGGTCTTGGTATCGCCTCGTTTTCTGTCCCTGTGGGTGACAGGAGGGAGCAGTAGCCTACTGAATAATCTGTATTCCACCGCTAGTAAATAAACACCCTGTGATCTTCCTATCTTCACAAAGCTCCTGAGGGGTAAACTACAGAAAAAATACATATTTTTCATAAACTGATGAATGGGAGTTTTCTACCCGCGGAATCCTGAAGCAGAAGCATACTGGAAAAGGGGCGCATACCAGACTGATGAACAGCCCTTTCTCTCAATGAGACCCGAAGTGAAAAGACGCAGTAATGAATGACAGTATACTGGCAAGAGCAGCAGCCGTGCGCAGCTACAACGAGCACAAAATAACTATTGTGGGGATAGATGATTGATAACGCAACTGCTATAGTGCAGGCTGGGAGAGCGAAACAGATGTAATTTTCTTACGCTACAGCTGGTTCAGTGCCACTGGGTGCTGCATGGATTGTTATTGCAATCAGTCCTTCTACATCAGCCACTGCTACCAGCAATCCCAAATTACTTAGGAATTCCGGACGGCTGTCTGAGGAGCAATATTGCTGCAGAGCTCAACGGGAATGACATGTGTCGTGGCGCGACATAAGAACCGCTTTGTGGTGTCTTGTCCACCGGGACAGGTGGTGTTGTGTGTGCTGGGGGTTGGTGGGGGTATATGAATACACAACCCGAGAGACAGTTGTGTTAGGGATGTCACGCCGCCGTACGGGATCAGTTTTTGCCAGAGACAGGTGCGACAGAGAGGAGTAGTAGTTTACAAACGACGTTGGGATTGGTGTTGACGAAAACCTCGGGCCTGTCTATCCTTTTCTTACATACTGGATATTAATCCAGGGGACATCATACTGTGGAGGCAAGAACTGTGTAATCGTCGCGTTCCGGGCGCACCTTTTACTCGACAATCAGCGGTAAGTGGGCAGAGCTGTCCAACGTTGGGGTCCGGTGGTGCGCGCTATGGGACATTGCCTCCCGTAGCGCCATGCCGATGCTTTGGGTATAATGGTGTTCCGAACATAATGAAATGTGATGAGTTTGAAAACGTCTCAAACGAATGTGGGGAACTTACTTGAAATTATACGGCATTTGCCCTCTGATGGAGTGTCACCAGCCAGCCACACATGTCGACACACAAAATTGTGACATAATTATAGGCTACAATTTTGTTCCATAGGCTAATATTACCTGGATTTTCTAGCATTGTGTAGTTTCTCGATTTCATACTGCGTAGCTCCATGTCCAAGCTACATACATGTTTTGTTGTTGTAACAGAGACAGCACGATTTATTGTTGACGACTATAAGAAGGTATGCTAATGTCTGACTTCCCTATATATTAGGAAAGTAACCGAGACTGGATCTTTTTGCTATATTCAAAAGAATGTGCAATAGTAGGCTATGTTAATGTCTTTTTCCAACTAGCCTACCGTTACAATGAATTGAACACTAAAACTCTATTATTATTATTATTATTATTATTGATTAAATGTAATCAAAAAAATGTAAATGCACAAAATGACTCATTTTACTCTTCTTTCACACGGAGAGTACAGTAGCTATGAGAGCAGCAACCCTCTGTGACTGGTGTGTGTGTGTCTGTCTAGTGGCGCTGCTGGTGGTTGTGTATGCTGCGCTGTGATCCTGTCCAAGGCCCGGGTGTCTCTACACCCGTCCTCCCCTCGGGCTCTTCTCTCTCCCTTTCCCTCTGTTCTTCTCTTTTTACAGCAGCTGCTGCTGTCTTTACAGCACACTGAGGTAGCCGGCTGGCTAGAGTCAAAATAAAATTCGCGTTTTTCTGAATTGATGACACTGAGCTCCCCAAAGTTTCTTATTTTGGGGGAAAGCTGCAGGTTTTTGTTGTGCCCCCGGTTTCAAATTCAAATTGCCTTTGAGCTGCCTTTTGTTGGACACTGAGGTTTGTGACTGGAAAGGGAGAAAAGTAAGTGAAGTCCCCAAGGGTCAGAGCATTCCAATAATGAGCCCAAGTGTGAGAGAGGAGAGCAGAGTGGGAGAGAAAAGGGGGCTAGGGAGTGGAGACAGTTTTGTGAAAGCTAAGATATAGCCAAGGGAATAGCACAAGCCCTCCCCTCACTCATGTGTCAATCAGGCTCGAAGGACAAGGGGCTCTTTAATATCCCCTGAAAGCCCCCTCTCTCTCCCTGGACTCTGCCACAGGTTGCATACCTTACCTACCTTCTCTAACCTATACTCTTCTGATGCCCAGATGCTGGGCTGTTGTTCTACAGTCCCAGCTTCGTGCCATTGTTTTCTTTTTCTGTGTGAAGAGGGAGAGACAGCTAAATGAAGAAAAGAGAATAAGAGAGAGAGAGAGACTGGAGGGCTGCTGGCTGCATCTGGCTAATGATTCATCTGTTGGTGCTGTGTTGTGTTGCGTGCTGTGTGTTCTCCTAGCTAGGGAGTTTCTCTCCCACACCGCTCTCCCGGCTAATGCCTTCGACCTCCTCTTGTACACTCATCATCCCACTAGCACTTGTTACAGAAGAAATATCATAAAGAATACTTTAGGTGATAAGAACAGAGGAAACACCTGTCTGATAAACGTTGTGATCTCCTCATTGTACTTTCATTTTTAATTTCCTCAAGCCGAGGAGGATGTATTAAATAAGAGCAAACGGACCCCTATCAGTAGGCCTACAGTAACTTTATACTCTCTCACTGCTCCAAGGTGGTGCTGATTTCACTGTTTTTTTGTGCGATGCTTTCCTATTCTCCAGTGCTCCTCACAGCTTAACAAACTGCCCAGTGAAGCTCAGCTAATCCTCAGCAAGCAGAGCACAGTGATTTATTATGAAGTTACTTAATTTGGAAAGATCCACAACTTCCCTCCCTACTTCCCTCCCTGCACTCTGGGCCAAAGAACCCCTACTGCCCTCATTGTGGAATTCTGAACTAATTTGCAGGATCTGTCTGAGTGTGTATGTGAGAGAGAGGGGGACTGAGGAAGAAATAAAAAGAAAGGGAGAATATGTTTGTCACAGTCTGTTAGTTTTCCTGTGTGTGTGTGATTCAGTGCCGTCCAGGATTTGTTGAATGGGGGCCCTGTTAGCACCCTCTCCATTCTCTAACAGTTGTGCACGCCAGCACCCCCCAAAGCAAGTGTTGTGCCTACTGTGCTAAAATAACAGGTGCCCCTGTCCTGTTGCAGGAGGACTTAATCCTGTCCCCGCCACCCCCTCCAGGGGGTTACGTCACCTGGCCAGAGGAGCCCCTATCACAGGCTCTGTGAGAGAGCTGGCGACATCTCCACCACCCTCTGACTGATTGCCTAAGACCAATACAATTGAGCTGCCTGCCTGGGGGCCCCAATGCTAACCTGCTCTGCCGCCCCTCCCACTCCCTTTCACCCCCCCTCCCTCCGCTGGACCTTGGTGTCAGGCCCTCCCAAGCAGTGTGGTCTCTCTGTGGGTTGTCACGAGAAGGACATTGCCCACTGGGACTGAATGGGACAAATTGACCGTAACAATGTTACCACTTAGCATGTGGAGTGGGGAGAAAGGGAAGGTGAAAGAGAGGCTTGGTGAGTGACAGGCCGTGCTGCAGAGATCAGCGTGAGGAGTGGACAGACAGGGCTCCTGTTGCATGAATCAGCAGTGCCTTGTATTATATCCATCTGACCTCGCCATTTACACCCAGCACACAGCAGCCTACCGCTGCTCCCGCTGTTTATGTTTGCCCAAGACTAGTACTGGGGTTGCTATGGCTGCAGGATAAACAGGTTAGCCGATGACCTCTGGAGCCTTTATTCCCAGGGTCCAATGGGCTTGCAGGGTGGCGGCTGCCCCTGACCTGTGGAGAGGTGCGGCTGGAGCTGGCCAGGGGTCACCAAGCCACCAATCCACCCATTAAAATGCAATAAGCCCTCTATCCCACAGGGACTGGCTCTGTGGTTTAATCACACTCTCCCTCTCTCTCGTCATCTGCAATTCCCTTTTATCTTCCATCTCTCCTTCCTCTAATAATTTGTATATCTAGTGCAATACTAAAGCAAAGCAGGAGGATAAATGAGTGGAGTTCAAAGAGAACATCCCCTGAAATAGTCAATAATGAGAGCTCTTTCATTGTCCCTCAACAGCTTTCACATTGCTGCTCTCTCGTTTTGAGTAATTTGTCTTCTATGTTTTAATTTGCTGTCTGTGGACTCTGAAAAGTCTCTGAGAAGGTGAAGGGTATCTGTTACATAAGCCTGGGATGATGGAGGAGCACAATACTACAGTCTTACTAAGGACTGACTAGGCTAGCTGTTGAATAAAGATCCTCCTATATGCTTAATATATAAATTCACCATGAAAATCATTCCATGCCTTTGGCGGAATGATTTTCACGGCCTGTTTGCTTGTCATTGAGGCGTTTTCACATGGCTCTCTCCCCTCAATGAATGAGACTGCTGACATCGCCGTTGTAGCATATAGAGGTTTGATAACGAGGGGAGGGACTAGTGAGGGGCCACTGCAAGGAGAGATGTGGACAGTTTGGTCCCCCCTATACTCTCTACACATACACACACACACACACACACACAATGAGGGGCTTGCAAGGAGCCTGGTTCTTTCCCATTGTGTTGGTGTTGACTAACAGGTCCTTGTTGTTGGATGTGGAAGTAATTGTACAGAGAAACAATGGAACGGACATCCTGAGTCACACTTCAAACATCACCAACACAGTGTTAAGCTGTGGAAGTATGCCCTGTAGGCCCACGGATAGGATGCTCCTCATTTATGTCAGCTTTGGGTTTTAGGGACTATATACTCAGATTGCTCTCTCTAATAGTTTTATGTTTGCTGAGAAACTGTGAGATTGTGCATGTTTATCGTTCTTTACCTAGAGACTCATCTTGCTGTTGTCAGTGTACTGTGGTTCTCTTCATTACCGGACCGTTCTGTTCCTCTCTGCCTGCTTGCCTGTATTGCTGTATTTATTTTTCTCATGCACAGTGCCACTTGTTTTCTGCTTTGAAGTAATTAATGGCTTACTGCTTTCTGTGAACCAGGGGATCCTGTCATGCGTGAGACAGTCATGTTGAAGAGGCTCTATACTGAGGGGAGGGCAGGGTGAGGGGGTGAGGCATGAGGAGAGACTAGTGCCAAGGCCTGGCTATACTATGTGATGGGTTAAGCCTAGCTACGAGTGTGAGCTAATATTCTCAAAGACCCAGGAAGGGGGATGGGTGGGAGGGGGATGGCGGTCAGGGGGCAGAGATACAGCCGGGGTGGAAGACCTGCAGGATTCCACTGGGTGGGCAGAGGCAGAATAGACTCTGGAGACCGCTTACTCAGATGAAATGGGCCCTCGAAAGCACTAAATCAACGGTTCACAAGCACCAATTAATGTATGGAGCCGACATCTCTTGTGTGAGGAATCAAAAGGGTCTGGCTGTGATGAGCGTCTGCTCTGCCCCCTCTCTGTGGAGCTAGTCAGAGAGCCAGGGCCTGTGAGTCAGAGATGAGGGGATGATGAGAGGAGGATAGGGAACATGTGATGAAGAGAAGAGGGGCCCAGGGGCCATCTGGAGGCAACAGGTCTCAGGACAGCAGGCGGTCTCCAGTCAGAGCATCTCATGTCCTGGGTTTGTGCCAGAGTCTGAGCCAGGGTCTCCCCCATCCAAGACCCCCTGTCTGATCCTCTCTTCTAACAGGCCACAATCTGTCACCTGAAATCCTCTATCGGCTCAAGTTGTGCAGTTAAGCGTTATTGAACGGAGAGCTGGTGGTCGACGGGACATGATAATTGTGGAAATTGACTGTGGATGTTTGATTATTAAATGGCATTAACACAATCTTTCCAGATGAGTGGTTTGGGTTATAGGTAGAAAATCAATCTGTGAGTGTTCTGCATGCTCAAAGAGCAATTTATATGTGATTGAGAGGAATATGGCTGGTAATTTACATCTGAAAGAACCCATGAGAACCAACATGTGAAGTTCATAGGAGCATGTCAAATGAAAGCTAAGAGTCTATTTTTTGGGGACATGAAGGCATAGATACCTTTTTCAGCAATTTTCCATCTTAAAAATGAGGCATAAATAATGCCCTTGATTTCTGGTCAAATCGATGGAAAAGGGTCCTTAGAAAACATCTACCAGAAAAAATCTTAAACGTTATTAGAAATACGTAAACACTATTGTTGAAGTAAAGACCCCTGCCAACTAATATCAACATTTATATTTAGTTTGGGATCAATTATTTGAGTTCTGTAAGTTTAAGAAACATTGCCTTGTAATTCCTTTACCAAAAACCCATATATTTTAAAGATATTTTCAAATTTCTCTCCCTCACGAGGAGAGAGGATATTGAAAGTTCACAGAAGTAACAAGTAAAGGTAGACCCACCAATGATTTATAGTATTTTTACTGAAATACTTTTTGTTTATGAATTGTGACGTGATTTAAACTCATTCTGTTCAGCTCATAACTTTTTGGTCAAAGCAAGAGTGTGAAAACAGTCTGGACAACCACTCCCTCTTTCTCTCTCTGCCTCTCTCTTCTCTCTCCAGTTAATGTCACCTCTCTCTCTTACTTACACCTATCCATGAGCCCCATCTATTTCCATATTGTCACGTCTAATCAAGGTGGGTGGAATCAGGCGCAGAGAGCAGATAGCGATATAAAGTTTTATTCTCCGGTGAACAAAATAAACATGGTCAACCCAAATACACACAGGGTGAAATTATCCAACACAGGATAACAGACTAACCGGAGAATAAGAAACACAATAACACCGACAGACAAAATGAATGACAAAATAAACAATCCCACACAAAACAAGGGCGGGACAACCTACATTAAATACAGACACTAATTAACTAAACAACACACAGGTGAAACCAATAGACAAAACCAACAGATACACGAAAAAGGGATCGGTAGTGGCTAATAGGACAGTGACGACAACCGCCGAGCACTGCCCGAACGGGCAGGAGAGCCAACTTTGGCGGAAGTCGTGACACATATGCTGTACAGCGCATTTGGAAAGTATATAGACCCCTGCGCGTTTTCACATTTTGTTACATTACAGCCTTATTGTAAAATGTAGTAAATAAATGTTTTTCCTCAGCAATCTACACACAATACTCAATTTATTATTTTACTTCACCTTTATTTAACCAGGTAGGCCAGTTGAGAACAAGTTCTCATTTACAAATGCGATCTGGCCAAGATAAAGCAAAGCAGTGCGACACATCAACAGAGTTACACATGGTATAAACAAACGTACAGTCAATAACACAATAGAAAAAGTCTATATACAGTGTGTGCAAATGGCGTGCGGAGGTAAGGCAATAAATAGGCCATAGTAGCGAAGTAATTACAATTTAGCAAATTTGCAACAATGCCGGCGGATAATTTTAGAACGAGAGGGTCCAGATTGTCTAGCCCAGCTGATTTGTACGGGTCCAGGCTTTGCAGCTCTTTCCGAACATCTGATATCTGGATTTGGGTGACGGAGAAGCTGGGGAGGCTTGGGCAAGTAGCTGCGGGGGGTGCGAAGCTGTTGGCCGGGGTTGAGGTAGCCAGGAGGAAAGCATGGCCAGCTGTAGAGAACTGCTTATTGAAATTCTCGATTATCATGGATTTATCGGTGGTGACAGTGTTTCCTAGCCTCAGTACAGTGGGCAGCTGGGAGGAGATGCTCTCATTCTCCATGGACTTTACAGTATAATGACAAGGCAAAATAATGACAAAGCGAAAACACGTTTTTAGAGATCTTTGCAAATGTATATATAAAAAACGTATTTACATATTATTCAGACCCTTTGCAATGAGAATCTAACTTGAGCTCCGACGCATCCTATTTCCATTGATCATCCTTGATGTTTCTACAACTTGATTTGGAGTCCACCTGTGGTAAATTCAATTGATTGGACATGATTTGGAAAGGCACACACCTGTCTATATAAGGTCCCAAGATTGACCGTGCATGTCAGAGCCCCGAAACAGGATTGTGTCGAGGCACAGATCTGGAGAAGGGTCCTAAAAAATCTCTGCAGCATTGAATGTCCACCAGAACACACCAAGACTCTTCCTAGAACTGGCCGCCCGGCCAAACTGAGCAATCGGAGGAGAATGACCTTGGACAGGGAGGTGAACAAGAACCCGATGATCACTCTGACAGAGCTCCAGAGTTCCTCTGTGGAGATGGAGAACCTTCCAGAAGGACAACCATCTCTGCGCAGCACTCCAGCAATCAGCCCTTTATGGTACTGTGGCCAGACGGAAGTCACTTCTCAGTAAATGGCGCATGAGACCACTTGGAGTTTGCCAAAGGACAAATAAAGGTCGCTCATACCATGAGAAACAAAATTCTCTGGACTGATGAAACCAAGATTGTTCTCTTTGGCCTGAATGCCAAGCGTCACGTCTGGAGGATCCCTGGCACCGCTCATCACCTGGCCAATACCATCGCTATAGTGAAGCGTCGTGGCAGCAGTGGGGATATTTGTCAGCGGCAGTGAGACTAATCAGGATCGAGGGAAAGATAAATAGAGCAAAGCACATTGTGATCCTAGATGAAAACCTGCTCCAAGGCGCTCAGGACCTCCGACTGGGGCAAAGGTTCACCTTCCAACAGGACAACAACCCTAAGCACACAGGTAAGACAACGCAGGAGTGGCTTCGGGACAAGTCTCTGAATGTTCTTAAGTTGCCCAGCCAGAGCCCGGACTTGAACCCGATCAAACATCTCTGGAGAGAAAATAGCTGTGCTGTGACACTCCCCATCCAACCTGACAGAGCTTGAGAGGATCTGCAGAGAAGAGAGAAATTCCCCAAATACAGGTGTGACATGCTTGTAGTGTCATACACAAGAAGACTCGAGGCTGTAATCACTGCCAAAAGTGCTTCAACAAAGTACTGAGTAAAGGGCCTGAATAATTATGTAAATGGGATATTAAAAATCAATAAAAATCAATACATTTGCAAAGATTTATAGAAACCATTTCTGCTTAGTACAAATCAGAAACCCATGATGTAATTCTGTTACTGCAATTCTGTTACCAGGTGTATATCCACATCAAATCAAATCAAATTTATTTATATAGCCCTTCGTACATCAGCTGATATCTCAAAGCGCTGTACAGAAACCCAGTCTAAAACCCCAAACAGCAAGCAATGCAGGTGTAGAAGCACGGTGGTTAGGAAAAACTCCCTAGAAAGGCCAAAACCTAGGAAGAAACCTAGAGAGGAACCAGGCTATATGGTGTGGCCAGTCCTCTTCTGGCTGTGCCGGGTAGAGATTATAACAGAACATGGCCAAGATGTTCAAATGTTCATAAATGACCAGCATGGTCGAATAATAATAAGGCAGAACAGTTGAAACTGGAGCAGCAGCACGGCCAGGTGGACTGGGGACAGCAAGGAGTCATCATGTCAGGTAGTCCTGGGGCATGGTCCTAGGGCTCAGGTCATTTGAAACTGGAGCAGCAGCACGGCCAGGTGGACTGGGGACAGCAAGGAGTCATCATGTCAGGTAGTCCTGGGGCATGTTCCTAGGGCTCAGGTCCTCCGAGAGAGAGAAAGAGAGAGAGAAGGAGAGAATTAGAGAACGCACACTTAGATTCACACAGGACACCGAATTGGACAGGAGAAGTACTCCAGATATAACAAACTGACCCCAGCCCCCCGACACATAAACTACTGCAGCATAAATACTGGAGGCTGAGACAGGACACTTCACTTATATTTTTTCAAACTCAATCTGTCATGTCATAGCTAACACCCACTTCTTTCTGCAGGCATCTTTGAATCTTAATTTGGAGCAGATATTTTTGGAAATGTTTTTGGGCAACTTGGTCACGTAAAAAACTGAAGGAGATTTTCCGTAATTCTGTTAAGCAACTTTACATCTGCACAGTTCTTCCAGTATATGTTTTTTTATGTTTCAGAGTGCCTGTCTGACTCATTCACATGTCAGGGATGGCCGTTTGAAGCTCGGCAGTTCAGCTCTAACAGTCCTTATCGTCAGAATGGTACATCTACGCCTCAGCTTGAATAGTTTGACTTTGCTGCATGGGGAGTGAGTTCAGTTAGCTATGACAGTATTCACTTTATTTCAAAGCTGGTCGTACAATGCCACGGAATGATCTCTGCTTTGGACATTTCTCTATGAGGTAGTTTAGTGGTGATTTGCTTTGGTCATCACTTCATTTCGATTGGTTTTTGGTGTGTTTTTTTAACCTTTTTATTTAACTAGGCAAGTAGGTTAAGAACAAATTCTTATTAGTGTGTGTGCGTGCCTGTATACAGTCGTGGCCAAACATTTTGAGAATGGCACAAATTATTAATTTTCACAAAGTTTGCTGCTTCAGTGTCTTTAGATATTTTTGTCAGATGTTACTATGGAATACTGAAGTATAATTACAAACATTTCATAAGTGTTAAAGGCTTTTACAATTACATGAAGTTGATGAAAATAGTCAATATTTGCAGTGTCTACCCTTCTTTTTCAAGACCTCTGCAATCCACCCTGGCATGCTGTCAATTAACTTCTGGGCCACACCCTGACTGATGGCAGCCCATTCTTGCATAAT
Organism: Oncorhynchus masou masou; assembly: GCF_036934945.1. NCBI lineage: Eukaryota > Metazoa > Chordata > Actinopteri > Salmoniformes > Salmonidae > Oncorhynchus > Oncorhynchus masou. The sequence continues at coordinate 82,386,196 of NC_088235.1, read as the reverse complement.
CAATGCTTGGAGTTTGTCAGAATTTGTGGGTTTTTGTTTGTCCACCCGCTTCTTGTGGATTGACCACAAGTTCTCAATGGGATTAAGGTCTGGGGAGTTTCCCGGCCATGGACCCAAAATATCGATTTTTTTATTTTATTTTATTTTAATTTTTTTTTTGTTCCCTGTGCCACTTAGCTGGTCCTTTTGTGGCAGGGCTGAAATGCAGTGGAAATGTTTTTTGGGGATTCAGTTCATTTGCATGGCAAAGAGGATCTTTACAATTAATTGCAATTCATCTGATCACTCTTTATAACATTCTGAAGTGTATGCAAATTTCCATTATACAAAATGAGGCAGTAGACTTTTTGAAAATTAATATTTGTGTCATTCTCAAAACCTTTGGCCACGACTGTATGTGACTGTCTGTATGTAATGTATGTGTTACGATAATACTTCAGTGATTGCCCCATTCCTGCTGGTGATTGTGTGGTTGGTCTGTGAGTTCTGGAGCATGCCCAGCTAACTAGGAGACCTTTGGCTGGAGCTGTGTGTCTCCTAGGCAGACAGCTCCTCTGCCATGTGACAGGCCTGGAAAATGGCCTTTCTCAGTAGCCTGCAGTGACACCGCTGCACTGCCCAGATTTCTCTGTTGTTTATCCCTTGCTTGTAGTCTAACCTTTTAAACAATTATATGCTTGCTTCATATAAATAGCATAGCTTGTCCCCTCTGTTTTGTTTCAATTCTGGCCTGCTCTAGCTCTCTTAGTCATTGCAGTCGCCAAGGAAAATCAATCCCTGAGTCTAAACTAAAGAAATAATCAGTAGAGGCTGAAATGCCTGAGAACCCAGCTCTCACAGGCCTGTAGCCTGTAACCTGTCATAACTGCATGTTCCATGAAATGCTAAGGGTGGGGTAACAAGGGCACGGCAATGACAGTTTTTCCATGTTCACGGAACTCAAGAAGAATAGCAACGAAAAAGGAATAGCAACTAAAATAATAAAAGTATGTTGGTGTGGAAATTGTAAGCACATGTTGGCACAAATAATGGCCCAATCATCCTAGAAATATGTAGCTGTAAACAATCTCAACTGCCCCCTTTACACCGCATGCTCCTGGCTTTTAGGGAATGAAACCGTTTTTGGCACTTTTTCTGTGTTGATGAATCTCAGTGAGAGTGTATATAATTGTGCTACCCCGCGGTTGAGTGCTTAGTTTAAGTAACACTGGAGAGTGCTGTTACTGCCAATTGTTAAAGATGGCAGTTATTTTAGAATGTTTTTTTATAGCCATTGGACAGGGGTGTTCCTCCCTCTGCTACTTTTTCTTTTGGCCCGGGCATTTCACCCACTTGGTGCTTCTCACTGCTGTTGTCATCGGCACCATTAACGGTCTCAACAAAGTGGCTTTGAAGCTCCGCAGGGCTCAGAGCCTTATAGAGGGACAGCCCGGAGGCTTCAGTGTTGCTCCTTAGTTCAGATTTCTGTCACCTCTTATACAATAAGGCCCTCAGGACAGCTGGGCCAATTACTCTCCCCCAGTACCCTCTCTCTCTTGCTCCCCCCCCGTGCCATGTGTGTGACCAGGTGAAACATTCTGCACTTTGAAATGGAAGACTTTACAGTTGATACAGTAACATGCTTTGATATTATCATTGTTAAAGACAGAAGCTAAAACCAAAATAGGCCCTGAAGTCATGCTTTAAAATGACACACTCACTAACACAGACATGGATCAGTTTTCTAAACGGATGTAGCGACTGTTGGCATATTAATATTTTATCGGCCTATTTCTAGTTAAATATCTCTGCCTTTTTTAAAGACATGCCTGTCACGGCTTTCGTTGTGGGAAGGAGGAGCGGACCAAAATGCAGCGTAGTTGTGATTCATTTTATTTAATAAGGAAAACTATAGACTAACAAACGTACGAAAACATCCCTACCTGGTGCAAAACACAGAGACAGGAACAATCACACAGTGAAACCCAGGCTACCTAAATATGGTTCCCAATCAGAGACAATGACTAACACCTGCCTCTGATTGAGAACCATATCAGGCCAGACATAGAAATAGACAAACAAGACATCCAACATAGAATGCCCACTCAGATCACACCCTGACCAACCAAAACATAGAAACATACAAATAAACTATGGTCAGGGTGTGACAATGCCCTCCCCTGTCCTTGACTTTTCCTAAATAAGCCTATTTAACACATGTATGTTGTAAGAATCTTTATATCACAAACATAAGTTGTGTTATATACAGTTTTAAGAGGACATGTCCTTTACTTTCCCAGAGTATCAAAAAGTGATTTTCTCAAATCCTCCTACAGAGTCACATACAGGTAAGATATTTTGGTTTTTATATAATATCAGAAATAGCTCATTCTGATGTTTCCAAAACCCTTACCATTACCAAATGACTCTCGAAATTGCGGAGATGAGCTCTATTTCAAAATAACACGTTTCCAAGAATAACCACTGTTCCATGCGCTCCACAGGTGAGCAAGCAGCAACAGATACTCATGAAAATGCTATCGTGTTATTTAAAAGAAAAATCAAGTATTCTAATGCAATCGAAGACATGTATAAACACAACCTAAGAATTATTTTTTCGATAGGATATATGAAATGTATTTATTATACGGTTAGAGTTAAGATTACTGCTCATTGGCTCCCTCGAGGCCTGGCTTTTTTAGTGTTAAGTGGATGCCTCATGTGCAGTTACTTGATTGTGTTTCAAATCCTAATCAGATGGTTAATTTACTGTCTTGGGGATATTTACCAGCTGGCAGTATGGAAAGCAGGTTGATCCTATCTTTTTATCTCTGCCTCCTTGTCTCCCAAGGATGTCTCTATGGTTTCCACACGCACCGTTTTGTTTTGGGAGTCTACTCCTGCTAACAGAGCTGTCCGGGGGTCTATGGTGGGGGGAGTGAATGTGTGGGCTGAATCAGCCATCAGCCCACCGCTGAGCAGAAAAGGACATGCAAATCCCTGTGTCGGCAGCTGTGTAGAGCCCTTCGTTAATAATCTAACACTCCTCCATTATTCCAGCGCAGCCCCAGCTTCACACCAGGTCCAGCACTGTTTCCACATACTCCTAATGACTGACCGACTGGCTGCCTTGCTGGCTGGGGATTGCCGTCCGCCCGAAAAACACCTTTATATATTTATAAACTATATATTCGCTGCAAGGAATGTGGAAAAGCTGATTATGCTGGCTGCAATCTAATCGGTTTGTATTTTACTGGGCTGTGCTTTGGCTGCATTGTTACGCTTGTTCCCTGCTGCTGATAAGGAGTAATTGCTGGTGTGGCTATGCTGGGCTCTTCATCGTGAGTTCACGCAGTATCCAGGCTCAAGCAGCCTCTGAGACGCTTTTTGTTCAAACGAAGAGTCTAAATATGAGTCTTTGTCTGCTCCACTGTTGCTGGAGGTTTTCCCATCGGATAATCCCTTTCTATTTTTTCACCTCGAACAAGACAGTGTTTCCTCTTCTCAGTCTGCGAAGGAGTGTCAGATTTCCAACAGCAGTGCTCAACCAAACAAGCTGGACGTGTGTCTTTGTGTGCGTGTGTGTCTCCCCAGAGCCTCATCTGGGCCCTTCTGTCTCACTCCAGGCTCTTCATTAGTGTGTGTATGTTAATGAGTCACACCTCTGACCAGTGCAGCATGTCTGTTCCCGCATTACAGCCAGGGCCTCAGTCAGCTCTGCCCTCTACCTTGCCTGGCATGGTCAAGGGGGACACCAGGACACTTCCCCTTGCTGCTCCGTTCCTCCGTGGCACTGTGCCCAGCATGGCCTTCCCGCCACTGGTGCTAAGGTGCATTAATGAGTTACCATGCCAACCCCCCACACGCTGTCACAGCGTGTGGCTTATTACCTCCCGACAGAACCCCCCTGACCCACTTTATCCTTGCCTCCATTCACAGCAGCAAGGCAGGGAGCCCAACTAGAGCCCATTACTACTGCCAAGGAGACCCTGGGCCCAGACACACATACAGCCCAGCAACAAAAATGATTCTGCCACAGAAAAGGCCTTTATGGTGTTTGTGTGATATTGTGGGTATTTTTGTCCTGCAGGAGAGCGTTGCTGTAAACTTAAACTCCTGCTGTGGAAATGCATCTTAAAGCCATGCGTGCTCTGCTACTTGGTGCACTTTGTTGAACTGCTGACATTAACTCTCCCTGACTAAACCCTATGAGAATAGAGCATACACTGGGTGATCCTGCCCTGGAGTCTATGGTTGGTAAACAGAGTCTGTCGGAGCTCCATCCCAGCCGTAGTGGAGAGCATGGTTAACATCAGGCTGATATTGGATGTGTCAAACTAGTTTCACAGGCGGATATTGTTTTTTAGTCTGTCTGTCTGTATACAGATAATTTGTTATTGTTGTGAGGTGTCGTGGCGAAGAAAAACCCATGGCATGATTATTGTATGGCTTACAGAGTTACCAGCAAGACAGTAATTCCTCTGCATTCCATTACCATACTCATTAATGTGAATGATTATACACTCAAACCCAGTCAGGAGCCAGCTGACAGAGAGGCAGGCAGGCCCACCAACCAACGCTCCATTACAGGCCAAATACAGTGCCTTGCGAAAGTATTGCCTTGCTGTAATTGCAGCAAAAGGTGGCGCTACAAAGTATTAACTTTAATTGGATTCAGGGGGCTGAATAATTTTGCACGCCCAATTTTTCAGTTTTTGTTTTTCAGATTTGTTCCCAAAAAAGTTTAAAATATCCAATAAATGTCGTTCCTCTTCATGATTGTGTCCCACTTGTTGTTGATTCTTCACATAAAAAAAATACAGTTTTATATCTTTATGTTTGAAGCCTGAAATGTGGCAAATTTGCAGTTTTTGATTTGTTAAAAAAGTTTGAAATATCCAATAAATGTCGTTCCACTTCAGATTCTTCACAAAAAATACAGTTTTATATCTTTATGTTTGGTGCAAAGTTCAAATCTGGCTTTAAAGGGGCCGAATACTTTCGCAAGGCACTGTAGTCTGGAAAATGAGAATGCACAATCAAGGTTGAGTGACCTGTGTCAATATTTTTTTTAAATATTTATTTAACCTTTATTTAACCAGGTAGGCTAGTTGAGAACAAGTTGAGGCCAAGATCAAGCATAGCAATTCGACACATACAACAACATAGAGTTACATGGAATAAACAAAACATAGTCAATAATACAGTAGAACAAAAGAAAACAAAAAGTCTATATACAATGAGTGCAACTGAGGTAAGATAAGGGAGTTCAGGCAATAAATAGGTCATGGTGGCGAAGTAATTACAATATAGCAATTAAACACTGGAATGGTAGATGTGCAGAAGATGAATGTGCAAGTAGATATACTGGGGTGCAAAGGAGCAAGATAAATAAAACCTGTATGGGGATGAGGTAGGTAGATAGATGGGCTGTTTACAGATGGGCTATGTGCAGTGATCTATGAGCTGCTCTGACAGCTGGTGCTTAAAGCTAGTGAGGGAGATATGAGTCTCCAGCTTCAGAGATATTTGCAATTCGTTCCAGTTATTGGCAGCAGAGAACTGCAAGGAAAGACGGCCAAAGGAGGAATTGGCTTTGGGGGTGACCAGTGAGATATACCTGCTGGAGCGCGTGCTACGAGTGGGTGCTGCTATGGTGACCAGTGAGCTGAGATAAGGCGGGGTTTTACCAAGCAGAGACTTGTAGATAACCTGTAGCCAGTGGGTTTGGCGACGAGTATGAAGCGAGGGCCAACCAACGAGAGCGTACAGATCCCAATGGTGGGTAGTGTATGGGGCTTTTGTGACAAAACGGATGGCACTGTGATCGACTGCATCCAGTTTGTTGAGTAGAGTGTTGGAGGCTATTTTATACATGACATCACCGAAGTCGAGGATTGGTAGGATGGTCAGTTTTACAAGGGTATGTTTGGCAGCATGAGTGAAGGATGCTTTGTTGCGATATAGGAAGACAATTCTAGATTTAATTTTGGATTGGAGATGCTTAATGTGAGTCTGGAAGGAGAGTTTACAGTCTAACCAGACACCTAGGTATTTGTAGTTGTCCACGTATTCTAAGTCAGAGCCGTCCAGAGTAGTGATGCTGGACGGGCGAGCAGGTGCGGGCAGTGATTGGTTGAATAGCATGCATTTTAGTTTTACTTGCGTTTTAAGAGCAGCTGGAGGCCACAGAAGGAGAGTTGTATGGCATTGAAGCTCATCTGGAGGTTAGTTAACACAGTGTCAAACGAGGTGCCAGAAGTATACAGAATGGTGTCGTCTGCATAGAGGTGTACCAGAGAATCACCAGCAGCAAGAGCCACATCATTGATGTATACAGAGAAGAGAGTCGGCCCGAGGATTGTACCCTGTCGCACCCCCATAGAGACTGCCAGACGTCCGAACAACAGGCCCTCCGATTTGACACACTGAACTTTATCTGAGAAGTAGTTGGTAAACCAGGCGAGGCAATCATTTGAGAAACCAAGGCTGTTGAGTCTGCCAATAAGAATGTGGTGATTTACAGAGTCGAAAGCCTTAGCCAGGTCGATGAATACGGCTGCACAGTAATGTCTCTTATCGATGGAGGTTATGATGTCGTTTAGGACCTTGAGCGTGGCTGAGGTGCACCCATGACCAGCTCGGAAACCAGATTGCACAGCGGAGAAGGTATGGTGGGATTCGAAATGGTCGGTGATCTGTTTGATAACTTGGCTTTCGAAGACCTTAGAAAGACAGGGTAGGATAGATATAGGTCTGTAGCAGTTGGGGTCTAGAGTGTCACCCCCCTTGAAGAGGGGGATGACCGCGGCAGCTTTCCAAACTTTGGGAATCTCAGATGATACGAAAGAGATTGAACAGGCTAGTAATAGGGGTTGCAACAATTTCGGCATTTTAGAAAGAGAGGGTCCATATTGTCTAGCCCGGCTGATTTGTAGGGGTCCAGATTTTTCAGCTCTTTCAGAACATCAGCTATCTAGATTTTGGTAAAGGAGAAATGGTGGGGGCTTTGGCGGGTTGCTGTGGAGGGTGCCGGGCAGTTGACCGGTGTAGGGGTAGCCAGGTGGAAAGCCTGGCCAGCCGTAGAGAAATGCTTATTGAAATTCTCAATTATAGTGGATTTATCGGTGGTGAAAGTGTTTCCTAGCCTCAGAGCAGTGGGCAGCTGGGAGGAGGTGCTCTTATTCTCCATGGACTTTACAGTGTCCCAGAATTTTTTGAGTTGGTACTACAGGATGCAAATTTCTGTTAGGAAAGCGAAGGCTAGCTTTTTCAAACTGCCTGTGTATATTTGTTCCTAACTTCCGTGAAAAGTTGCATATCACGGGGGCTATTCGATACTAATGCGGAACGCCACAGGATGTTTTTGTGCTGGTCAAGGGCAGACAGGTTTGGAGTGAACCAAGGACTATATCTATTCCTAGTTCTACATTTTTTTGAATGGGGCATGCTTATTTAAGATGGTGAGGAAGGCACTTTTAAAGAATAGCCAGGCATCATCTACTGACGGGATGAGGTCAATGTTATTCCAGGATACCCCGGGCAGGTCAATTAGAAAGGCCTGCTCGCTGAAGTGTTATAGGAAGCGTTTAACAGTGATGAGGGCTGGTCATTTGGTCGCAGACCCATTACGGATGCAGGCAATGAGGCAGTGATCGCTGAGATCTTGATTGACAACAGCAGAGGTGTATTTGGAAGGCGAGTTAGTTAGGATGACATCTATGAGGGTGCCCATGTTTACGGATTTGGAGTTGTACCTGGTAGGTACATTGATAATTTGTGTGAGATTGAGGGCATCAAGCTTGAATTGTAGGATGGCTGGGGTGTTAAGCATGTCCCAGTTTAGGTCACCTAGTAGCACGAGCTCAGAAGATAGATGGGTGGCAATCAATTGACATATGGTATCGAGGGCACAGCTTGGGGCAGAAGAAGGTCTATAGCAAGCGGCAACAGTGAGCGACTTGTTTCTGAAAAGGTTAATTTTTCAAAGTAGAAGCTCAAATTGTTTGGGTGCAGACTTGGATAGTAATACAGAACTCTGCAGGCTACCTTTGCAGTAGATTGCAACACCGCCCCCTTTGGCAGTTCTATCTTGGCGGAAAATGTTATAGTTAGCGATGGAGATTTCAAAGTTTTTGGTGGTTTTCCTAAGCCAGGATTCAGACACAATTAAGACATTTGGGTTGGCAGAGTGTGCTAAAGCAGTGAGTAAAACAAACGTAGGGAGTAGGCTTCTAATGTTAACATGCATGAAACCAAGGCTTTTACGGTTACAGAAGTCAACAAATGAGAGCACCTGGGGAGTGGAGCTAGGCACTGCAGGACCCGGATTAACCTCTACATCACCAGAGGAACAGAGGAGGAGTAGGATGAGGATACGGCTAAAGGCTAACAGGACTGGTCGTTTAGTGCTCTCAGAGCAGAGAGAAAAAGGAGCAGGTTTCGGGGCACGATAGCATAGATTCAAGGCATAGTATACAGACAAAGGTAAGGTAGGATGTGAGTACATTGGAGGTAAACCTAGGCATTGAGTAATGATGAGAGAGATTTAATCTCTAGAGATATTAAACCAGGTGATGTCATCGCATATGTAGGAGGTGGAACAACATGGTTGGCTAAGGCATATTGAGCAGGGCTTGAGGCTCTACAATGAAATAAGACAGTAATCACTAACCAGGACAGTAATGGACGAGGCATATTGATATTAGAGAGAGGCATGCGTAGCCAAGTGAACATATGGGTCCAGTGAGTGGTTGGGCTGACTGGGAACACGGCGATTCAGACACTTAGCAGGCCGATGCTAACAGTTAGTTGGCCGGGGCAAAAAAATCTAGCAGTTAGCAGACCGGGGCTGGCAAGCTAGCAGTTAACAGACCGGGTTAGCAAGCAAGCAGTTAGCAGGGGCTAGCAGTTAGTAGACCGGGGCAGGCAACTTAGCAATTAGTAGACCGGGGCTAGCAAGTTAGCCTTTGGGGGACGTCGCGATGGGGCTAAGTCTGTTGTTGCCTCTTCGTGCAGTGACGTCGATAGACCAGTTCTGGAGTTAGTAGGGTTCCAAGTAGCTCTAGGTAGCTATCAGGCCTAGCAGGGTAGCAGAATGGGCCTTCAGCGGACGTCGCGCCTGAGGGGCCTGTTGGAATCCTCGGGCAGATGATGTCGGTATTCCAGTCATAGAGGATCGGCGGGGTTCCGTGTCCTGTACCGGCAGTAGAAGGGGTCCGGATATTGTAGCCCAGGAGCGCTAGCCAGGCTAGCTTCAGGCTAATTGATGCTTGCTCCGGGATGGAAACGCTAGCCAGGAGTGGTCACCCGGGACTGCGGTTAGCTAGTTGCGAAGATCCAGATGGATCAGTTTGCGGTAGGAATCAGGGGATATGGAGAGAAATAGGTCCATTATGCTCTGGTTTGAGTCACATTGTTTGAACTGGCGAGAGCTTTCCGAGCTAAAGGTTAGCTGATGACCGCTAGCAATGGTTTGCTAACTGATAGCTGGTAGGTAGTTAACTGGCTAGCTTCAGTTGAGGGATTCCAGATCCAAAGTAAATAGAAATACTTCAGAAAAAAAGCAGGTCCACGTCACTTTGGGTGAGGCGGGTTGCAGGAGAGTATTTAGAAGTTGAGGTTTAGGAAAATATTTTTAAAATGTATGCGAAGAAAAATATGTAAAAAGATATAGCTATCTCTCAGTAAGTAATATATACTGCATTGGAATATACATCTCCTATTCTGACAGAGATACTTAGCCACCTCAATTAGCAGTTTGGTAGAATAGTGCATCTGCTTTAGCTCTTTGTTTCTATGGTTATCAGAGAAGTTAAAAGTAGATTGGCATGCTGTTATTCTGAAAGTTCTTGTGATATGGTGTAATTAACCCTTCTCCTGACCTCGATGTAAAACATGTGTACAAAGAAGTCTATAAATGAATTTTCTAGCCCACTATCTCTTAGCATACATCCTGTATGTGACAATGTGCCAATCAGGACGTGCCGCAATAGGGTTGTAGCTCTAGAAGTTGAGTGACAGTATATTTAATAATTAATATGAGTGTTGTGTTTGTTGTGTTCATTGTTTTTGTGAGTTTTGTGCCTTAGGGAGGAGGACAGTACAACACTATGCTGTCAACAGAGGCGTTTAACCCAGAAAAACAAATAAGGAAAATATTTTCCTGGTCTTCTCACTACTTAATTAATTCTGTTAAGTGATGTCATTGAAGAAAAGAGGGAACGTCATAAACATAACACTTTAAGAAGGCCTAAGCAATTTTAGGATAATTATCCCAGTGTTTGTTTAAAATGCAGACTTCAGAGAGCGTGGAGAGAGGAGGACAACAGAAAAACCCGAGAGCAATCATGTCGCCGAGCTACAGCGGTTATGTATTTCATTACAACCGGAACACAGCGTAAATAGCCTGTTATTTCAGGAAGTGTTTTCGTTTGTTCCGCTCAGAATAGCTTGGGAAATTGGTCTGGGACTGTCTATTGTGTCACATGTTTCAGTGTATATTTAATAAGAGCCCCTTAATATAGTGCACAACCCGATCCCCCATCCATTAGCAGGGCTGCTTAATATAGAGATCCAAACGCATCCTTTCAACCAGTCTAGAAACCCCCATTCACCATCCCTCTTAATGTAATGGTGGGTGTCAGTGTGTGACATACAGCCAGGCTCTTTTACTGGGATATAATAGAACCACTCCTCTGGAAGGCTCAGTGCCCATGGCAAGACTTAGACAGTTAGCCTGGCCAGATTAGCCCTGACAACCAGAGTGACCCCCCCCCAAACCAGTCCTACTATCACTGCCCATTATATAGATTGCATCAACAAACTCAGCCATGCTGCGCTGAGCATCAATATCCAAGAGGAGTACCCAGGTCAATATCTGTGAATGAGAGGGGTAATGGCCTTCGACCCTGATACAGTGTGCGTTCACTCGGAAGGAGAGTGGCCGAGCGAGCATCTCAAAGTTTCTCCATGGGGACCTGGGGATGGCGCTGCGCTGAGTGGCTTTTTGAGTGGAGTGTGTGTAAGAGAATGCGTGTGTGTGTTTCCAGTTCAGCAGTCTGAGACTGACCTGGGCCCGGGGGTTTGGCCTGTGGCCACGCCAGAGATCCAGTTCCTCTGTAGTGTTCTGCCTGTGGGCCTCTACTGGGTAGGCCAGGGCAGGCAGGGGGAGCCTGGGACATCTCCAGAGTTATTTCCACTGCGGTGTAAGTGAGTTTGGAAGGATGCTGTGTACTGCATGCCAGGAAAGTAAAGAAATAAACGAGCCTAGAGTGAGGGTTTGAAGTGGGCCAGTGGACGTTGGTTGGAGTGCCGAAGAAGTCTGTTTTCCAAGACCGAGGAGGAGGAGGGGAAGTTTGGAGTGCAGAGTAGGAGGAGGAAGAGACAATGCTGGTCTGAGTTCAGATGAACTGTTACCCTGAGGAGCAAACACCATCAGCACAACATGAACGAGTGTTCCAGGAAGTAGGGAAAGAAGACAAGAGTTTTTTTTTTTACTGGGGTGTGTGTGCACTCACACATGCATCTGTTTTTTTGTTGTTGTTTATGCTTGTGTGTGTATTTGAATGTGTGTGTACTTACCTCCTAGCTGTTGCTTTTACAAAGTCATTTTGAGACCAGCAGCGGTCTCCAAAGTTCTGAGACGCTTGGGTGGCTTGATACAGTTTGGCATCAAGTGGAGCACAGACAAGCCCCGGAGACACCAGTTAGTTAATTAACCAAAAAATTCCACTGATTCACCAGAGTGATAAACAGGAATAGGGGAAACTCTCACGCCCCCTCCTCTCCTCCACCAGAGAGAGGGACTCCAAGTTAGTTCAGGCTATTTGCTCTTCCATCAGCAACAAAGGATGTTAAAAGTAGGCATATTATCTCGTGTGAGGAGGTGATGCTGATTTCAGTATTACATCTTCCTTTGTTTCTGAAGTATGATAATTATGATACATCAGCTGATAAATTACTCCCTTTATGTAACCTCTGTCCGTGATACACGTCCTCTTTTTATCTGATATAGCACATTTTCTATCATTTGTGGGCATTTGTGCATACCGTGAATTCAATGTCGACTGACTGTGGATTTAGGCTGGCTCTGTGTGTGTGCGCCACTCCATGTGTTGTGTGTGTGCAGCGTGGCAGGAGGATGTTGATGACTGTACGTAAATAAGCGTCACAGGGGACTGAACAGACAGAGCATGCTGGGATCATGTAAAGTGCTGGTGGAAATGATTAACGTTCTTGCCGTCCCAAAAGAACCCCTGCCTGCTTTACTGTGCCTCATTTGCTGTGAATCCACTTTTGTAAGGGTGTTGGTAGGGAGGATAATTTGGGAAGAAGAGGTAGGGGGGAGATGTTTGATGACAACTCCCTCACTCCTCTCCCATGGCTGTCTGGCCCTCTCCCTACGCGCAGACTGGGGTGTCTGGGAGACAAAGTGCACAGTGAGTCCACTTTGAGTGGTGAGAAACTTCCAGATGATGACGCTGGCTGACAACTATCCAAGTGAACAGAGAGAGGGTGACCCTATGCCCTCCTTTCCCACTGGCTCCCTCACCCGAGCTGCTGTGTTCAGCCCATTTCTGCTACCTTATACTCTCTCTCCTCAGCCTTTGCTCTGTCTGGCCCATTGCCTTCATGCTGAAATGCTCAGTGCCTGCATGCGTGACTGTGCTCTGCCTCTGCAATCTAAATATTTCCTTTATTAGACTCTGCTCTGCAAAGTGTCCTTATATAAACAAATCTATATTGTTGTCATAGAGCTGCAATGATGGAACATAATAGCTGGCTGGCACCTACCTGTGCTCTGAGTGGAGCTGAAGTTAATGATACAGGGATTAGCTAATGAGATGATGAGGGAGATGATATGGATGCCCCATCCTGCCTATGTCCGGGGTTCCTGGTGATCAAATGTGGCATTATCATACAGGAAATCTTCAAAGCACTTATTCCAGAGCTCAAAACCGTGCATATTAGTATTCATAATTAAAACATCCCCATGTCATAAACCTGTTGTTTATTTTTAGTGCTGACCTACAACATTATTAGAAGTACTGATGGACATCAGAGGGCTGTTCCAACATTTTGTACCTGGCCTGGTAGTCACTGTGAGAGGATTGCTTGTGAGTGTGTTCCTGTGATTGTGTAGGATGCTGGACAGACACTGGGCTACAGTATTTACCCTGGTCCCCAACCCACTCTGTCACAGCAGGGCTGAACTGTTCCTGCTTACGCACTTCCTCATGCACTGAGCAGGGCCAGCCAGGGCTGGCCACTTCAATGAGCCCTGACAGCGAGCAGAACGCATTAGCTGAGACGCTTTACACACAGAAACCTAATCAGAGATTTCCTTTCCTCATGCAATCAGAAGTGAGTAGTGGGACTGGCGTCTGGCTGGCTCTGCACATACTATGCACATACTAGTTGGTTCTGCACATACTATGCTCGTAATGGCTCTCATTGTAGGCATACATTGAGTGAAAAATAACACAAAGCAGAACTTTAATGTCATGGTAGTTGAATGGCCTGATTTCAATACTGATTGAGGAATACCATGCACTGCACTGCCAAGTGTCCCAGCCAACCAAACCACCCCTCAAATGAAATGTACTGTAAATTGTGTGGTTGGATAATGAGATCTACTGAGCTTACATTCTATTCAGGTCTTTACAGCTCACCTCTGTCACTGGGCTCCCAGTCCAGCTCTTTAAAAACACATTGTGTCTTCCCTCTGAGACACATAGCTGCTTACTGTGGAGAGCTGGGGTGAATTAGTTTATAGCCTTTTCTCTCACAGCATTAACCAACACCATATTCATCACTGGAGGAGAAGCGTACTGCAGACTGCAAAGCTGCAGCCTCTCTGAGCTTTTTCATTTAACTTCTGTCCCCCAGTAAACACTGTAAATGCAGACGAGCATCTGCCATCTCCTGACAGACCACTTACATGCCCCCCCCCACATGGCAAGAGACATCACTGAGGAATAACAGTGCTCAGGGTGGAGGCCACGGCTTATGGACGGATTGTGTCTTTACTACTATACTGATGTGGCCTGGTAGCCAGCCACCAGATCTGGCAGTGCTTTAGCCAACTGTCGTTTCATTGAACTAAAGCACAGTCAGATCCGGCTAACGGGCTATTACTGATGTCCTCGCTCCAGTCATAGATTGTGTGCTCAGTGTGCCAAGATGTGCATCAGTTCAATGCATTTGTGAATATACAGAGAGACAGTAAATAAGGTTGACGGAGAAACGCATGATAAGAACGCTATCAAGGATTGCAATATTATTCTTGTAGGCAAATATGCCCCCCCCAGGTCTGCTTGTACTTTCTCAGAGGACTCAGCAGTCCTAATCAACCTATGAGATGGTTCCTCTGGCCCAAATCTCTTCATTTACCAGACAGCGTGTTGCTCTGCCTCCTTGCAGAAAATTGCATTTGTTCCCTGACAATTACAGTGGGGCAAAAAAGTATTTAGTCAGCCACCAATTGTGCAAGTTCTCCCACTTAAAAAGATGAGAGAGGCCTGTAATTTTCATCATAGGTACACTTCAACTATGACAGACAAAATGAGAAAAAAAATCCAGAAAATCAAATTGTAGGATTTTTTTAATGAATTTATTTGCAAATTATGGTGGAAAATAAGTATTTGACCAAATACGTATTTGGTCAAATACTTATCTCAATACTATGTTATATAACCTTTGTTGGCAATGACAGAGGTCAAACGTTTTCTGTAAGTCTTCACAAGGTTTTCACACACTGTTGCTGGTATTTTGGCCCATTCCTCCATGCAGATCTCCTCTAGAGCAGTGATGTTTTGGGGCTGTTAATGGGCAACACGGACTTTCAACTCCCTCCAAAGATTTTCTATGGGGTTGAGATCTGGAGACTGGCTAGGCCACTCCAGGAACATGAAATGCTTTTTTACGAAGCCACTCCTTCGTTGCCCGGGCGGTGTGTTTGGGATCATTGTCATGTTGAAAGACCCAGCCACGTTTAATCTTCAATGCCCTTGCTGATGGAAGGTTTTCACTCAAAATCTCACGATACATGGCCCCTTTCATTCTTTCCTTTACACGGATCAGTCGTCCTGGTCCCTTTGCAGAAAAACAGCCCCAAAGCATGATGTTTCCACCCCCATGCTTCACAGTAGGTATGATGTTCTTTGGATGCAACTCAAAATTCTTTGTCCTCCAAACACGACGAGTTGAGTTTTTACCAAAAAGTTATATTTTTGTTTCATCTGACCATATGACATTCTCCCAATCTTCTTCTGGATCATCCAAATGCTCTCTAGCAAACTTCAGACGGGCCTGGACATGTACTGGCTTAAGCAGGGGAACACGTCTAGCACTGCAGGATTTGAGTCCATGGCGGCGTAGTGTGTTACTGATGGTAGGCTTTGTTACTTTGGTCCCAGCTCTCTGCAGGTCATTCACTAGGTCCCCCGTGTGGTTCTGGGATTTTTGCTCACCGTTCTTGTGATCATTTTGACCCCACGGGGTGAGATCTTGCGTGGAGCCCCAGATCGAGGGAGATTATCAGTGGTCTTGTATGTCTTCCATTTCCTAATAATTGCTCCCACAGTTGATTTCTTCAAACCAAGCTGCTTACCTATTGTAGATTCAGTCTTCCCAGCCTGGTGCAGGTCTACAATTTTGTTTCTGGTGTCCTTTGACAGCTCTTTGGTCTTGGCCATAGTGGAGTTTGGAGTGTGACTGTTTGAGGTTGTGGACAGGTGTCTTTTATACTGATAACAAGTTCAAACAGGTGCCATTAATACAGGTAACAAGTGGAGGACAGAGGAGCCTCTTAAAGAAGAAGGTACAGGTGTCAGGATTTGGCCAGGGTTGTTCCGGGTTTTGGTCAGTAGATGTCCCCATTGTGCTTTTTGTCCCTATGTTTTTCCCTTGATCCCCATTATTATTTGCACCTGTGTCTCGTTTCCCCTGATTGTATTTAAACCCTTTGTTTCCCTCAGTTCTGTGCTCTGTGTTTGTATGTTAGCACCCTGCCCTAGTGTTCTGTGTGCTCTTGTCGATTCCGGGTGAAGTTCTTGTGGTATTCTGTTTTTTTTGTTTTTGTTTATTTTTGGTGAGTTTCTTTTGAGGTCTTTTTGTGTTTTTCCTACCACCTTTTGGATTTGCCATTTTTTGTATTTTAGGATTTTTTTCTTTATTAAATACACCGTCTTAAGTACTGCTGTGTCTGCCTCATCTTCTGGGTTCTGCTGTCTATTCGTGGCTCAGTTGGTTAAGATACTGTTTCTCACTCCAGAGACCCAGGTTCGAAACCGGGTCCTGACAACAGGTCTGTGAGAGCCAGAAATCTTGCTTTTTTGTAGGTGACCAAATACTTATTTTCCACCATAATTTGCAAACAAATTCATCAAAAATCCTACAATGTGATTTTCTGGATTTTTTTTCTCATTTTGTCTATCATAGTTGTAGTGTACCTATGATGAAAATTACAGGCCTCATCTTTTTAAGTGGGAGAACTTGCACAATTGGTGGCTGACTAAATACTTTTTTGCCCCACAGTATGTGGACTTTGCTGAATGTAAATGAACATGTTGTGCTGTGGAAGGACTGAGCAATGTGAGAGACAGAATAAAGCCCCAACATTTTTGGGCGGAGAGGCGTCTCCATCCCTCTATCACACTATTCCTCTGTTTGCTGAGTATGTTTCCCTTCACTCAGATCATTCTTTCCCTCCTGTTCTCTTGTTATGGTGGAAGAATATACATGTAAATACATATAATAGAGTTGATTTATTTAAGCCTTATTTTACCAGGTAAGTTGACTGATAAGACATTCTCATTTTACAGCAACGACCTAGGGAATAGTTACAGGGGATGAATGAGCCAATTGGAAGTTGGGAGGATTAGTTGGCAATGATGATATGAGTATGAGCTAGATTGGTAATCTAGCCAGGACACCAGGGCTAACATCCCTACTCTTACAATAAGTGCCATGGGATCTTTAGTGACCACAGAGTCAGGACACCCGTTCAACGTCCCATCCAAAAGACGGCACCCTACACAGGGCAATGTCCCCAATCACTGCCCTAGGGGTGCAGTGCAGTTAAACATGTTTTATGCTGGGAGCAGGCAGCATGTTATGTGGGTGGAGGTGGTATGCATGGGGTCTGTGGCTTCCAGGGTCCAAGGTGTGGGTAGATACGCCAGGGGTCCGCAAGCCCACGCCAGGGAAATACACAGCGTTCAGGAACATTCTCCATAAACAGCTGTTATGGTTGGCTCCCATTCGTCCTGTTAACTGAAGATCCCCTATTGTTCTCTCTGCTCATGGTTTTGTTCTTGAGTTTTACGCCCTGGGGGTCAAAAGCTCTGATTAAGGAAACAGAGTTGACCTGAAAGTGCCTTGGCACAACTGAGCGTGAATGATATTACTAGCGTACAGGCTGGTGGACCACCTTTTCCTGCTGCTAGTTTTCCTGTAAATGCACTGTATCAGCTATCTAAAGCTGTGTTTTAATGGGGTCATGACTGAAATCTCATGACTAAGAAGACGTTTGTTTCCTGTTGCAGCAGCAAGAACACAACTCTATGTTCCTTGTTCCTCCCCCTGCTGCGGCTCCAGTTCCCATCACGGGACTTGATCCCACCAGATTGCTTTCTGCTCCTCCAGACATCAGAAACATTTTATTTCCATGTGTATCATGCTTTAAGGCAGAGGAGACCTCTGTCACAAAACTCAAGCATATCGTGACCTCCTCTGGCTCCAGACTGAAAGTTCTAATGGAATGTTGTCTTCTGATAGGCCGGTTGAAGGGGGGATTGCTGAACTGTCATCCTATTCTGGAGTTGTGGATAAACAGGGTCAGAGTTTCTGTTTACTCTGCAGATTCCCCATTTCCCTCATGTCACGTCTGGGAGGAGATGTATGGTTTATAGGGGGAGGAGAGGTGAGAGAGCTGTGCTCCCTCATCACACTGCCAAACCCATAGACACTCAGTCTAATTGGACAAACAGCCCAGATTAACTAAGCATAGGGAGATCTCTTCAATTTGTCACTTGATAACCCACAAGTCCATGTAGATATAGGCTAACCTGCAAATTAGCATTTAAATTGAGCATTAAGATATTTAACAAAAACTTGGTTTCTCCTTTTCCCTCTCCAAGACCTTTCGGTTAAAAGCAAGAAAAGGGTATATTACCCAATAATGCCTGTTTCTTAATAAGATAAAGAACTGTCCTGATTTATTTTCATGCTGCATTGTGTGTGCTGCTTTGTCTCAGCAGAATCACTTTTGATTAATCTGGTCTCCACACCATCACAGTCCACGTTTGGCCCCCATCCCTGTTTAAAAACCTACATGCATTTGGCCAAAGGTATTCTGGCGTAAAAGATGTTTGGATTTCCAAATGTTCCGAGTTGAATTTTAAAATGTTTCAGGTCAACAGCAACTCTAGCTACATTAACATAAAATAAATAAATAAATAAAACAGAACAGATTTCACCACAAGAGACATACTTTGTAAAAATCAAAGTAGCAAAGTAATACAAATGTTGGCAACACTAGTCCAAGTTTCCATCTCCATTTTGATGCTGCAATCCTCTGAAAAAAAATGATTTATATATATATATATCTACTCTATTTGTCACGGCTGTCGAATGAAGAAGACCAAAGCGCAGCGTGGTGAGCATACATATTCCTTTTATTTAGGATGATGATGCCGACAAAAACAATAAACAAAACAACCGTGCAGCTTAAGTGCTATGTGCCACAAACAAAGTTAACTTCCCACACAGAAAGGAAGGAAAAAGGTCTACCTAAGTATGGTTCCCAATCAGAGACAACAATAGACAGCAGTTCCTGATTGAGAACCATACCCGGCCAAAACCTAGAATGCCCACCCCACATCACACCCTGACCTCACCAAATAGATCTCTCTAATGTCAGGGCGTGACACTATTAGATATTATTCTCAGAAATGCCACTCATAAGTTTACAGCCAATGGGATATTTACCAATGAGATCAGGCCCATAAATATCCTGTTTAACTCTGACATAAACATGCATAAATGTGCTCTACAAAAAACTATGGGTAAAAGATGGATGTAATCCTTGGTTTACTTATGAATTGTCTAAGAAGTTACAGGAACTAAATCTTGCTTGGCCTACGGCTAGATGGACTGATTATACATCTGATTGGCAGTCCTTCAGACATTTAGGAAATAGATGCCTATCCCTGGTTAAAAAAGCAAAGTCAACCTACTTCTTGAATTGTGTATCTAAGAGTGGTGGAAATCCAGCCAACTTCTGGAAAGTGGTCAAATCTTTTAAACAAAACTCCCCCCCCACAGCCTCTGGTCCCATTCTAGACAAAATGGAAATGTGTGATGCTTTTAATAACCGTTTAGCTTCATCTGGCCTCCTGTTTGAAAGGATAATCTCTGAAAATGAATCCCATCCCACTAGAGCAGTGGTCACCAACTTTATCTGAGCCAAGATCACTCTCTTAGTAAATGCAAGCCGAGATCTCGTGCCCAGACAAAATTAAAACATAAACCAATGCATCATTAACCTATTAAAAACAGATCTGTAGCAATGCGGTTTGTAGTAGGATATATGCTCTATACATTATCACTGCATATTGGCTCTGCTTATGTTATCCTTGTTCTCTATGTTGTTCTTCTCAGACCATTGTTTTATTATATTTAATCATTTTAGGTATATGATCACACTAGTAACAGATCATTTGTTGTATTACCTTTGAGGCACAGATGAATGAGCATAATCATTTGTTTTTAAAAATGATTTTACTGGACTAATGGCCTGCATATGATGGTCAGATTGAGGGTGAGGCTGCTGCTCTGATGATTAGAGCAGTGATGAGGCTGCCTCTCACCCGATTCACCGTCCCTCCGATCTCCCTCCCTCTGCTGGGAAAAGGGGACACAGTCTTCTACCTGATGGTGAAACTCAAGTAGCACTGCATTATTTCTGCCTCATGCACCAGTTCATGTTGTTAATCCGATGTCCAGATAAAGTGAAATATTACAGCTAATAATAGAAACGCAAGCTTATTGAAATACTTTGCTATATTCATTGTAGCACATTTTATGGCTTATGAATGTGTTGAGCAACGTGTTGACTATGCTGAATAACAACTTAAACATGAACTTACTTAGAAAAACAGCAGCGCTTTGCTGTATTCGTTGAGTCTCTTTCTGGTCGTGGTTTTGATCACAGGATCAACTTTGCTGTGCGCTCAAGGCTTCTTTTGACAGTCTATGGCTCGAGGAAGCAGTGCAGAAACGATGATCTGAGCTATCTGATTATCCAGCATAGGCCTGTAGGTGCACTTGATTTTCTCTCTTGGCCTGCCGGGTAGGCTGAGTTCGACTTTCATACCTTCATGGCACTAGGGCTGCTGAATCAAGTGCACCTACTGCCAACAGAATGAAACAAATAAAAAAAATAGCCATGCAAGTCTTTTATCGTTGTTTTTTTTCTCCAGAAATGTTTGGTGATCGACTAAGAATGGCTTGGAGATTGACCAATCCATTGCGATCAACCGGTTGGTGACCACTGCATTAGAGGGAGTCCTTTAATCATTGCAGAACAGATTATAGAGAATGATTCACAAACAGACTCACATACTTTATTTTCATTTCAACCCTTTGATGTCTATGATGTGCTTTGCTAAGGATTGATCTTTAAAAAAACCTGGGTCTTTCACTTGATCCCTTCTTATGCCGCTCTCTGCCTCACTTATTGCAGAATCACTGACCTATAGTATATTTTAAACTTGACAGTTGTTTCTGGTGTTGTCCCTAAGATCTAGAAAGCAGCACGTCCTCCCCCTACATAAAGGAGGAGATCCTTCTGACTTAGAGCACTATCGTCCAATCTCCAAATGATCTTGCCATTCCAAAGGTTTAGAATCCCTGACCAACTTTCAGCTACAAACTTTTTAAAATTATTCTATTCTTAATGTGCACCAGTCCTGTTTTAGACCTGGACATAGCACTGTTTCAGATGCTACACTTCTTTTAGAAGATGTGTTAAATTGCTTGGATCATAAAAATCATTGTGCTGCCTTATTTCTAGACCTTTCCATGGCCTTTGATACTGTTGACCATCACATTCTCATTCAAAGGTTGACTGAAATAAACCTGGGTCTCTTCTCTTTACGGTTTATATACATAATACTGGTTAAAACTAAATCTGTTAAAACTTGTAATATTCATGCCATTGCCCCAACTGTTAGCCAGGCTGTTAGATCTGCAATCTGACCTTGTTGCCTTACAGAAAGCCCTGGTTGGTTTAAATCTTGTACTTAATTCGGGGAAGACCAAATACATGTTGTTCTCTAGTTCTCTCCAGAATGTTCCAGATGGACTAGATATTTATTCATTGGATGCTTCTGCCAATGATCGGATTCCCGCCTACAAATATCATAGCACCATTCGTTTTATGGTCTCAACTAATTCAGGTAAATCCTCTTTTAGTTTTAGTGCCTCCCATTGTTGAAATAACCTACAAAATTCCTTACATCTTGATTCACTGGTGCCACTAGGGCAGGGCAGTTTAGAACTCTCTTGTTGAATGAATTCATTGAGGATTGCAGTTGTTTTGATTGTAGTGGTTTATTTGTTGACATTGTGGGGTTGAGGTTGTGCCTTGTGGTTATTTTTATTCTTCTTGTTTTAATTGTAATGTAAATTGTTCTTCCCGTTGTGAGAAAATGTTTGTACTCAGGGCACCCAAAGTCAATGTAGAGTGGGGTTTTATCTGTGTCTCCCAGTGTGCTCTGGGCAGGAACTCTTTGAGCTGCTTCACAGAGAGCTGAGTGTGATTGGCTCAGAGGCACAGGTGTCCAGTGAGAGGGCTGTCAGGATCAAGGTCAGCCTGCTGATCCCCACTGCCTGTGGGGGCTTCTGTTTTATTCATTCTTTAACCCCACCCCTACTGCGTCTCAGCTGGGTTTGTGTGTGTGAATGCGTGTGTTTTTTTTATCAATGTGTGTGTGTGTGTGAGAGAGAGGAAGAAGTGAGAGGTTTTCTACCTGATGTTAATGTGGTCAGTGCCTAAGGCAGAGAGCAGACAGGCCTTTGATCTTCACCATGATGGATCCCAATCCTCCTCCACTACGGCTCCCCGGTCGCAGCCCCCAATCCTCCTCCACTACGGCTCCCCTGTCGCAGCCCCCAATCCTCCTCCACTACGGCTCCCTGGTCGCAGCCCCCAATCCTCCTCCACTACGGCTCCCCTGTCGCAGCCCCCAATCCTCCTCCACTACGGCTCCCCGGTCGCAGCCCCCAATCCTCCTCCACTACGGCTCCCCGGTCGCAGCCCCCAATCCTCCTCCACTACGGCTCCCCGGTCGCAGCTCCCAATCCTCCTCCACTACGGCTCCCCGGTCGCAGCTCCCAATCCTCCTCCACTACGGCTCCCCGGTCGCAGCCCCCAATCCTCCTCCACTACGGCTCCCCGGTCGCAGCCCCCAATCCTCCTTCACTACGGCTCCCCGGTTCTATCTGAACCCAAAACACGTTCTCCCACTGAGACACTCCTAATCACTGCGTCCTATTTACAGCCCAGCACAGGAAGGCAGTCAGGCAGGCATACTGCTTTTGGGAGGCTGCAGTGGGTTAATGTGTTTTCCGTGCCTCTCTCCCTCCATCTCACCTCAGACTCTCACTCCTTCTCCTCCATCTCTCACTTGTCACCCTGTGATTGTAAGTGGCGAAAACAGGAGTTGCCACACTCCCCAACTCATGTCATGTTTACACTGCTGAAATAATGCAGGTGCACTACACAGTGAGAACAACTGCCCAGGTCTGGATCTGGGTCTGGGGCTGGGGCTGGATCTGGTTCTTGGACTGGATCTGGTTCTAGATCTGGATCTGGTTCTAGATCTGGGGGTGGCAGGTGGAATCATGGACACTAAATGGGGCGTTTGTCTTCAATGGTTGGTCTTTGTCACTCAGGGACAAATGTAATAAAAAAATTCACTATCTGAGATGGATTCAAACGATATTGAATGGTAGCATCACTTTCTACTTTCTGTTTAAAAATAATTTCTGAACTCTTAAAGTATGGTTATACATTTGCAATGGATGCTGGTATTGCATATATTTTAAATTATGACATCAAAAATGTAATTATAACCCAAAGGTGCATATTGGCACATATTTGATATTGAATTAATTAGTTTGCTCACAAAATCGCTGGATTGTTGAAGACCAAATCCCATGCTACTCATACACTAGTCTCTTTTGACGGCCACCAGTGAGACTACACAAACACTGAGTATAAAGCATTTTTACTGTGAAAATGTTAAGTTAAGCCACCACAAAGTCTGAATTGAATTAAATTGGCATTTCAAAAGGGTGTGCACAATCTCACTGGATTATTGTAGAAGATCAAATTCCAAACTACTTTTAGACTGACCGAGTATGAAATAGTTTTACTGTGGAATTGTTATGTTGGAGAAAAACACACCAACTGTTCTGCATGTAATTAGATCAGACTGTATTTGTTTTTATATTTGAGCCAAATAATTACATTGCATTGTGGTACCTCCTGAACCATCGCTAAGTTACATGCTTTAATTACCATTATGATGGTCATTTAAATGGTTGTGGCATTATTTAATGAACTCTTCTTTATACTATTGATTCAATTGCCATTTATTTCCCTTAAATCCAGTCAACCCCTGGAGTCGTGTTACTAGATAATACATTAACTGTACTAATCAAGTGAAAGTAAGCATTTAATTGGCCTGTTTACCACTGAGCCAGACTCTGGTATATCAGCCTAAAACAGTTGAATTTACATTGTAATTTAGAAAATAGTCAACAGATGAATTACAGCAATGTCTCAATCTCCACTAATAGACCTGCTCCAGGGTAAACCCTTTATTGCGTGATGTGAAGATCACAGAGCAAGATGAAGATCAAATCTAGGATTTATTCTCCCAATGTGGACACTGTGTTGTGGAGAGCGGAGATGCGTCTAGGACTGCATAATGGAAGGTCAAGTGAAGGGAGGGACTGATGGAGCCCTGTAACGAAGGCTACTTGCACATTTGTATTCCTCTCACACTCCCAGCCCTATGAACAGGTTAGTACTTTCTGCTCGGACTGTGAGTGAAAGGGGATGGGCGGATGGCGTTGTTATTTCTCCAGGTGGTATCTCTCTCTTGTATGTGGTGTGAACTTTGAGGTGAAACCCCTGCAAAGCCCCTGATTATAGGGCTGTATTGTGGAGCGGCAGATTACTCTTCCTGCCTCTACCTCTCCTACCCCTCTACCTCCCTGGGGAGACAGTGAGAGACTGGGGCTGACTGTCTTGAGGAGAGCGACTGGGGCTGAGGCTGCATGGGACTGGGGCTGACTGTCTTGAGGAGAGCGACTGGGGCTGAGGCTGCATGGGACTGGGGCTGAGGCTGCATGGGACTGGGGCTGACTGTCTTGAGGAGAGCGACTGGGGCTGAGGCTGCATGGGACTGGGGCTGAGGCTGCATGGGACTGGGGCTGACTGGCTTGGGGAGAGAGACTGGGCTGAGGCTGCATGGGACTGGGGCTGACTGTCTTGGGGAGAGCGACTGGGGCTGAGGCTGCATGGGACTGGGGCTGACTGGCTTGGGGAGAGAGCGACTGGGGCTGAGGCTGCATGGGACTGGGGCTGCATGACATGGGGAGAGCGACTGGGGCTGCGGCTGCATGGGACTGGGGCTGGCTGACTGGCTTGGGGAGAGAGACTGGGGCTGAGGTTGCATGGGACTGGGGGGCTGAGGTGCGGCTGCATGGGACTGGGGCTGCTGGCTGGGGAGAGAGCTGGGGCTGAGGGATGGGAGACAGAGACAGACGGGGGTTGTGGCTGCATGGGGCTGGCTTTGGGAGAGAGATATAGACACCTCTATCTCCTGGGGACAAAGGGATTGACAGAGTAATAATTGGGCTGGAGACAGGCAGGGAGAGTAGAGGGACTCATGGCTAGAATGGTGGTCAGAAGGATAGGAACTGGAATGGGGGCAGGAAGGGTGGTCAGAGGGACTGGGGGTTGGGGATATGCAGAGACATCTGGGACTGACAGAGTGATTGTACTATGAGTAAGAATGAAGGCAGATCTCTGAGAGACTGGATGGAGGGCTAGGTCATGAAACTGTGGGGATCAGGGTTTCACACTCTGGCACTCTGTGCCTGCTAGATACAGGGATCAATGAGACTCCTCTGGCTGAGGGGATGAAAGAACAGAGCCTGCCTGGGCCTTACACACATGCCTATAATCACACACACACACACACACGTACACACACTAACCCAGTATTCTGCCGATTTCTCTTTCTGACGCACATGCACACATGCAGAAACACACTCTCACAGACGCGCACACAAACTCAAACTCTCACACACACCACTATCTTCAACTTTAAGGAATAGAAATGGAAAGAAGAGGGTGAAACATCTCTGGAGAGGAAGCCCTCGAGTGGTGGAGAGCTGATATACCACAATCTAGGTTCACCTTTTCTCAAAATAAGCCTTTCCTTTCTCTTTCTAACCACAGCTCATTCCTCTCTCTCTCTCACTCTCTCACTCTCCCTTTCTTTCCCTCTCTTTTTCTCTCTCCTTGGCACACGCCTATACATGCGCTCACAAACAGACTATTTGGCCTCATCCCCATAACACATAATTGCCAACTCAGGAACAATCCATCCAGCAGCATTACTGGGAGGAATGTCTATTTGAAAGACGATGTTGTTGAGACAGCTGTTTTCTCCCCCGCTATGGGCCAAAGGAGAGTAACCTGATCCATGGTGCTCATCGCAGGAGTAGTGTGAAGAGGACATGGCTGAGCCCAAGCCCTCGGAGAGCATGTGCTTGGTATTGATTAGTATTTGATCCTACCCACTACAGGTGTAGGATCTTAATTTGAGCCAGTTTGCAACAGCAGGAAATGTGGATTATAGTTAACAGACATTTATGTAGGTGTTGATAGATTTTGCGTAAAGGAAAATCGGGTCTGAAATTTCTAAATTGAAATTACAAACTTCAGAAGCCTTTTTAAACCCCAAATACACTCCAAGTTTTACATTACATTACATCCTGCAGGAAAGTTATTCTGCAACAGGGTGAACACATTAAGATCCTACATCTGTAGCTCTTCTCGCTCCACTCGTGCCTTTCGCCACTGTCCCCCAGGCACCACTGTGACCTTCACTGGCTGTCTGCCTTGCACCCTGTCCTCTATTTTCCTCAACCCGTATAGACCCAGTATGGAGGACGCCTGGCACTCTCCTCTCTGTTAGTAACACAACTACTTAGGAGTGATGGGAGTTGTGTGAAGAGGGAGTGGGGGGTGTTAAGTAGGATTCTGCTTTGGACATGAGATGGAAGAGGTGGGGGGGGGGGGGGTGAAGATGAGTCATTAAATTAATGTAAATATATAATAGGTAGGCATAGTTACATCTGACAATCTGCTTAACCAATTTAGGGCTCCTGGCTCTCGATTGTCTCCATGCGCAGACCTGCAGTACTGTCCATAATCACGTGTAGTAGGAGTAATTTATATGCAATGGTGGTCTCTATCTTATGCCATTTGCTGTTTAACACATCCTGTTCTCTATGTTTCCTCATCTCTCTCACTCATGGTCACACTGACCAGGTATGATTGAATTTCATAACATCCACTGCTAGACTTTCTCTTCCTATTCAATTTATCTTCCACATCCCACATCTCTCTCTCTCTCTCTCTCTCTCTCGCTGTCTCTCTATCTCTCTCGCTGTCTCTCGCTCCCCATCCCTGTCTCCCCCCCCCCCCCTCTCTCTGACTGTTTTAAGTCATGTTTTATAGTTCTGTTTGCTGAATGAGGGAACTGGAACTGGTTGCCTATCCTCCTCTTGCTGTAATAGAATTGCTTTTCCAACAGGGCTAACAGTTTCCACGGTAACAGAGACAGGGGAGAATACGCTGTGAGGGCAGTGGTGTGGTGGAGACAGTTTTATCATTGGGATGTTTTGGGCCCAATACAGCATAACATAACCATATAGGTCTGTAAATGTAACTTCTGCGATCATAATGACCTGTTTCCATTTATGTAATTGCCTTTTTTATAAGCATATGCTGTCTTTCCCACTAGAATAAAGGTAAGAACAGTTGTTCCATGGAAGGAGTGCCTTTTGGATCCCTTTGATATTTTAATTGATTATTGAATCGAATATTGATTTTTAAAAGCCTGTTATATTAAATGAAGTGCTTTTTTAATATAGACTGCATAGACAATTCAATACATCTGATTTTTAATAAGAATAATGACTTGCTAATGTGCTAAAATTCTACATTTTGACATGTTCCTAAGTGCACCCTCTGCGACTTCTAGGAAGATGTTAACCCAACATTTTCAACATCATTGTAAGGTCTTAGTTATATTGTTTATTTGTTCATTTCTGAATATTATTTATTTCATGTGATTATTGATTAATTGTCCCTCATTTTAAGGTCAACTTTGTTACGTGACTGGAACTCTCGTTTTAAATATTCTTTTCTTTCAAAAGAAACATTGAACATGTAATAGTCAAATGATAGTGTAAAAGCAGGTGAGCTGGTTCTACTCTGTCAGTTTACTGCTGATTTGGCCTTTTTTGATGAAGTTGAACATGTGGTCTTTGTGACAGAATATTAAAATGAAGTGAAATCCCAATTTTTTGTTGTTGACAGTGTTACAATTCTCAAAAAGCACCGAATTGGTGGAGCGACCCAGTTATGGTGAATCGGCTCATTTTCTCTGGGCTGCAGGTAAGAGCGATTGTGCATTGTAGGAGATAACCCTGATTGGCATTTGCAACAAGTGAGGCTGAGATGCCTTGCAGGGACTCCATGACATTTTCCTAATCACTCCATCTCATTCCCTTTTTATGACCTCAGCAAATCATTCTCCCGTGGGGGCTCGGGCTGCAGCCAGCGCTGCAAAGGTTTTCTCTGCCTGCAGTATTGGACATTTTGTCACCACCAGACAGAGCGAAGGAGACCGACAGACCATAATATAATACTGTCTGTCAGGCTGCTAATCTCTTGTGCCTCCTGTCAATAAGGATTTGCATAAAGCAAAGACACATCAACTCTCATTCATCCAGTCAGTTAGAGGTTTTGATAACAAGAGTTTTCCAACCAATACAAATATTGATGTTAGCTTGTGTAATTTTCTAAAGATATACACATTTTAACCACTGTGAATGATTAAATAATGGGTAGGGGAGGATAACTTCTGATTGGCATCTCACTGGTGCTAATGGAGGAGCATTTGTTATTTCTGGCCAGTATAATGTCATAGTGTCTCTATAAAAGTTATCGGGTTAGGGAAAGTTTAACCCAAAGCTGGCTATTACACTTCCTCCTACACTATATATACTAAAGTATGTGGACACCCCTTCAAATTAGTGAATTCGGCTTTTTCAGCCACACCCGTTGCTGACAGGTATATAAAATCGAGCACACAGCCATGCAATCTCCATAGACAAACATTGGCAGTAGAATGGCCTTAATGAAGAGCTCAGGGACTTTCAACATGGCACTGTCATAGGATGCCACCTTTCCAACAAGTCAGTTTCTCAAATGTCTGCTCTGCTAGAGCTGCCCCGGTCAACTGAAAGTGCTGTTATTGTGAAGTGGAAGCGTCTAGGAGCAACAACGGTTCAAGTTCGAAGTGGTAGGCCACACAAGCTCACAATACGGCACCAACTAGTGCTGAAGCGTGAAGCACATAAAAATTGTCTGTCCCCTGGAGCAACGGCAGCACAAGAACTGCACACAAGCCCAAGATCACCATGCGCAATGCCGAGCATCGGCTGGAGTGGTGTAAAGTTCACCACCATTGGACTTGGTAGCAGTTGAGGGATGAATCACGCTTCACAATCTCTGTCTGAAGGATGAATCTGGGTTTGGCGGATGCCAGGAGACCGCTACCTGCCCCAATGCATAGTGCCAACTGTAATGTTTGGTGGAGGAGGAATAATGGCCTGGGGCAGTTTTTCATGGTTCAGGCTAGGCCCCTTAGTTCAAGTGAAGGGAAATCTTAACGCTACAGCATACAATGACATTCTAGATGATTATGTGCTTCCAACTTTGTAGCAACAGTTTAGGGAAGGTCCTTTCCTGTTTCAGCATGACAATGCCCCCGTGCACAAAGCGAGGTCCATACAGAAATGGTTTATTGAGATCGGTGTGGAAGAATTTGACTGGGGAAACAACTCCATATTAATGCCCATGATTTTGGAAAGAGATGATGGACAAGCAGGTGTCCACATACTTTTGGTCATGTAGTGTAGCTCCAAGTGAGGTTTGAAAGAGGTACTTGGATTAGGAGTGTGGCTATATTTAGGCTGACCTGAGTGGCATAGGGAAGCCAGGCGGGAGACAGGTGCAGACCAGTCATCATGGAAGAACACAAGAGCCCCACAGGCAGATAATGGAGCCCATCAGACAGGCCGGGCCCCAGCCCACCACTATATTTAGTCCCTGGTCAGGGAGGGGGTGGATGGGGGCAGGGTCGTGGAGCCGGGCTGGGGGGCTGCAGTAAAAAGAGGGAGCTGGCTGGAGACTGTTCCACTGTTAGACTGAGTCTCCAGGGTTTCTCAGACTCAGTGTGCATGTTACTGTGTTTGCTCAGGCTGAGCCCTGGGAGTGTTTTTTACCCAGAAGTAGTCTCAACTGAAAACAAATATGTTTACTGTCTATCTCTAGCACAGAGCGGCCTATTATATGCCTGTATCTCCTGTCTGGTGTGGACACTGGCAGTGCGGCCTGCGGCTGAGTGACAGTAACGACAGAGAGAGCCATCAGCAGTATCAGCCTGGTTGTTTAAGAGGGGACAGCGACGGCCGCTGATTGGCTGAATACCCGGGGCGCTAGGTGGTTGGAGTTGTCAACAAAGCAGCATGACAGAAATATGATGCCAAGTTTTCGAACTACCGGTAGTTTCTTTGAGAAGAAATATAAAGCAATTTGTGCATTTGAACAACAGCATCAATACACCTATATCACTTTAGCATAGTATTTAGAACGAGCAGCCAGCTAATGAACAAAGGAGTGCACCATGGAGAACGGTCCTCACTAGTTACCACAGCTACACTGTCATAAAGCCTTCTACAATTGTTCTTCTTTAAATGTTTTTGTTGTATTTTACCCCCATTTTCATGATATCCAATTGCAATCCAATTACAATCTTGTCTCATCGCTGCAACTCCCCAACGAGTCATGCAACCTCCGAAATATGACCCACCAAACCACGCTTCTTAACATGCTCACTTATCCCGGAAGCCAGCTGCACCAATGTGTTGAAGAAAACACCATTCAACTGATGACCAAGTCAGCCTGCAGGCACCTGATCCGCCACAAGGAATTGCTAGAGCACAATGAGCCAAGTAAAGCTCCCCAGGCCAATCACTCCTCGAACCCGAACGACGCTGCGATGCAGTGCCTTAGAACGCTGCACCACTCTCGAGTTCAAATGTGATTTTAAATGTAACCCTAAACTATAGGCGTGGGAGAAAGATGGGGGAAATGGATGATGAGTTAAAATCCCCCTTTCCCTTATCCTCACCATGCCGTAGAGCAGGTCTAGAGCCCTCAGGCGGATGGACTCATCCTTGTCATCAGACTTGGACAGACTTGGGATGAGTCTTCAGTATCTTGGACATGGCCAGCAGGCCCATGTACTTCACTATGAACAAAGACAACACACTCAGTGGCCAGGGCACTATACACTGGGCCTTCTACTCTACTTCCCTATGCACAAGACTAGAGGTTGTGCACTATGGAGACTGTACTACGAGCCATACAGCATGCCTTTACACTCCGCAGTAGACATTATCTTATGGCTATAGCCTACCTCCCTGTCTTAGAGCACAAGAGGTCTATTGGTCACCAACAATATCTTGAACAATCTATGTCTCTTTGGCAGTCTTCACCATCCCCAAAATTGGGGAAGACGGATGTTCTGAATGGACAACACTAGTATCGAAAACTGGAAAAAAAGGACATTGTCTAAAATTGGAGTGGAGGATATGTGTATGAATGATAATGAATCGCTTCTTGTTGAGTACGCATGCAATGTGGGAGACCTGTTTGTGGGTTCAAATGGAATGCGCTGGGAAAAGTGGAGTCTGTCAGAGTGACCAGGAAGTGGTCTTATTTTGATCCATTGTATTTCTGAAGAACAGAGGATGTCACGGGCGTCCTCCTCTTCATCTGAAGAGGAGAGGCGAGAAGGATCGGAGGACCAAAATGCGGTGTGGTATGTGTTCATCATTAATTTTAATAAATAAAACACTAAAGACTGAAACACTAATATAAAAACAATAAACAAAATAACAACCGTGAAGCTAATGCGAACTGTGCTGAAACAAGCAATCAACATAGACAATCACCCACAAACAAACAGTGCAACCCAGGCTTCCTAAGTATGATTCTCAATCAGAGACAACTAATGACACCTGCCTCTGATTGAGAACCATACTAGGCCGAAACATAGAAATACCCAGATCATAGAAAAACACACAGACTACCCCAACTCACGCCCTGACCATACTAAATAATGACAAAGCAAAGGAAATAAAGGTCAGAACGTGACAGTACCCCCCCAGGCTGGATCACCTCTCCCAGGCTGGATCACCTCGAGCCCGGACCCTCCAGAGTGCAGACACAGGTTGAACCGGGCTGTGGGTAAGCACTGGAGATCTAGTGACCATTTACGTGCACCTCTCCCTTAGGCTCCACTCCCACATTTGCCCGGCACGAGCGGAGAGCAGGCATAGGACGCACTGCACCCTCCCAGCGCCCCGGAGACACAGTACGCAGAGCAGGATACCCTGGACCAAAACTGCGCACCGGTGACCAGACGCGCTGAGCAGGCACCATACGCCCTGGCTAGATGCCCACACTCGCATGGCACTTTCAGGGGGCTGCCCTATAGCGCACCGGGCTATGGGCACGTACTGGCGACACCGTGCGCTTAACCGCATAACACGGTGCCTGACTAGTAACGTGCTGCTTATAATAAGCACGAGGAGTGAGCTCAGGTCTGCTACCCGGCTTCGCCCCACACCTCGTCTGCCCCCCCAAAAAATGTTTTGAGGCTGCCTCTCGTACCTGTCGCGCTGCCGTGCTGCCTCCTCATATCGCCGCCGCTCAGCTTTCGCTGCCTCCAGCTCTGCTTTGGGGCGGCAATATTCCCCAGCCTGTGCCCAGGGTCCCTCTTCGTTCAATATCTCCTCCCATGTCCAGGAGTCCTGTGATGCTGGCCGCTGTTGTTGCTGCTGCCGTTGCTGTCGTCGCTGTCCTTTACCACGCTGCTTGGTCCTTGGTTGGTGGGTGATTCTGTCCGCGGGCTCTGGCGCCTCTGGGCTGAGGGGCTCTGGTGCCTCTGGGCTGAGGGGCTCTGGCAGATCCTGGCTGACTGGAGGCACTGGCGGCCCCTGGCTGACTGGTGGCACTGGCGGCCCCTGGCTGACTGGCGGCACTGGCGGCCTCTGGCTGACTGGCGGCACTGGCGGCCCCTGGCGGCACTGGCGGCCCTTGGCTGACTGGCGGCACTGGCGGCCCCTGGCTGACTGGCGGCACTGGCGGCC
Organism: Oncorhynchus masou masou; assembly: GCF_036934945.1. Taxonomy (NCBI): domain Eukaryota; kingdom Metazoa; phylum Chordata; class Actinopteri; order Salmoniformes; family Salmonidae; genus Oncorhynchus; species Oncorhynchus masou. The sequence goes on along the minus strand of NC_088235.1, from coordinate 82,353,616 downwards.
CCTTGCAGACTGGCGGCACTGGCAGGCCCCTTGCAGACTGGCGGCACTGGCAGGCCCCTTGCAGACTGGCGGCACTGGCGGCCCCTGGCTGACTGGTGGCACTGGCGGCCCCTGGCTGACTGGCGGCACTGGCGGCCCCTGGCTGACTGGCGGCACTGGCGGCCCCTGGCGGCACTGGCGGCCCTTGGCTGACTGGCGGCACTGGCGGCCCCTGGCTGACTGGCGGCACTGGCGGCCCCTTGCAGACTGGCGGCACTGGCAGGCTCCCTGCAGACTGGCGGCACTGACGGCACTGGGCAGACTGGCGACTCTGATGGCGCTGGGCAGATTGGAGACTCTGGCAGCGCTGGAGGAGAGGAGGAAGGCTCCGGCAGCGCTGGACAGGCGGGAGCACCTGTTAGGATGAGACGGAGAGACAGCCTGGTGCGGGGGGCTGCCACAGGAGGGCTGGTGCGTGGATGTGGTACCGGATAGACCGGACCGTGCAAGCGCACTGGAGCTCTTGAGCACCGAACCTGCCCAACCTTACCCGGTTGAATGGTCCCGGTCGCCCTGCCAGTGCGGCGAGGTGGAATAGCCTGCACTGGGCTATGCAGGGGAACCGGGGACACCGTGCGCAAGGCTGGTGCCATGTAAGCCGGCCCAAGGAGACGCACCGGAGACCAGATGCGTAGAGCCGGCTTCATGGCACTTGGCTCGATGCCCACTCTAGCCCGGGCCGATACGCGGAGCTGGTATGTACCGCACCGGGCAATGCACCCGCACTGGGGACACCGTGCGCTTCACAGCATAACACGGTGCCTGCCCGGTCTCTCTCGCCCCCCGGTAAGCACAGGAAGTTGACGCAGGTCTCCTACCTGGCTTCGCCACACTTCCTGTGTGCCTCCGCCCCAAGAAATTTTTGGGGCTGACTCTCGGGCTTCCATCCACGCCGCCTTGCTGCCTCCTCATACCAGCGCCTCTCCGCCTTCCCCGCCTCCAGCTCTTCCTTGGGGTGGCGATATTCTCCTGGCTGTGCCCAGGGTCCTTTACTGTAACTCATCCTCCCATGTCCAGTCCTCCTTGCGCTGCTCCCGCTGCCTGTCACCACGCCGCTTGGTCCTGTTGTGGTGGGTGATTCTGTAACGGTTTTCTTGAGCCGAAGGAGAGGTGGACCAAAACGCAGCGTGGTTATTATTCATGGTTCTTTAATAAAGAAACTATACATGAATAGACTAACAAATCAAGAAATGTGAAAAACCAAAACAGCCCTATCTGGTGCAAACACAGAGACAGGAACAATCACCCACAAAACCCAACACCAAACAGGCTACCTAAATATGGTTCCCAATCAGAGACAATGACTAACACCTGCCTCTGATTGAGAACCATATCAGGCCAAACACAGAAACAGACAAACTAGACACACAACATAGAATGCCAACTCAGATCACACCCTGACCAAATAAAACATAGAAACATACAAAGCAAACTATGGTCAGGGTCTACAATTTTACACCATTTTCAAGATAAACTTGTTGTTAATCCCACCACAGTGTCCAATTTAGAAAAGGCTTTACAGCAAAAGCACACCAAACAATTATGTTAGGTCACCGCCTAGTCACAGAAAAACATTTCCAGCCAAAGAGAGAAGTCACAAAAAGCAGAAATAGAGAAAAAAATGTATCACTAACCTTTGATGATCTTCATCAGATGACACTCATAGGACTTCATGTTACACAATACATGTATGTTTTGTTCAATTAAGTTCATATTGATATCCAAACATCTCAGTTTACATTGGCGCGTTATGTTCAGTAGTTCCAAAACATCCAGTGATTTTGCAGAGAGCCACATCAATTTACAGAAATACTCATAATAAACATTGATAAAAGATACAACTGTTATGCATGGAATTTTAGATCCACTTCTCCTTAATGCAACTGCTGTGTCAGATTTCAATTTTTTGTAACGGTAAAAGCACACCATGAAATAATCTGAGTACAGCGCTCAGACAACAAAACAAGCCAAACAGATACCCGCCATGTTGTGGAGTCAACAGAAGTCAGAAATAGCATTATAAATATTCACTTACCTTTGATGATCTTCATCAGAATGCACTCCCAGGAATCCCGGTTCCACAATAAATGTTTGTTTTGTTCGATAAAGTTCATCATTTATGTCCAAATACCTCCTTTTGTTCGCGTGTTTGGTAAACAAATTCAAACTCACGAGTCGCGGGCAAGTCCAGGCGAATGTTCAGACGAAAAGTTCAAAAAGTTATATTACAGTTTGTAGAAACATGTCAAACGATGTATAGAGTCAATCTTTAGGATGTTTTTAACATAAATCTTCAATAATGTTCCAACCGGAGAATTCCGTTGTCTTTAGAATTGCAATGGAACGCAGGTCGCTCACGTTCGCGCGCGTGATCAGCTCATTCCCACCTCCTTCACAGTAGAAGCCTCAAACAAGGTTCTAAAGACTATTGACATCTAGTGGAAGCCTTAGTGAGTGCAATATGACCCCATAGACACTGTATATTCGATAGGCAATGACTTGGAAAAACTACAAACCTCAGATTTCCCACTTCCTTGTTGTATTTTTTCTCAGGTTTTTGCCTGCCATATGAGTTCTGTTATACTCACAGACATCATTCAAACAGTTTTAGAAACTTCAGAGTGTTTTCTATCCAAATCTACTAATAATATGCATATATTAGCAACTGGGCCTGAGTAGCAGGCAGCTCACTCTGGGCACCTTATTCATCCAAGCTACTCAATACTGCACCCAGCCATAAGAAGTTAATTTGACAAAAGAAATCGACCAAACCGTTTCTCAATGTTTCTCACAATTACTGTTGCTGGATAATTAATATGATCGTGCTTTGTGATACACCCGGTTTTATGCTGTTTTAGTCCACTCAACATGTCGCCATGTCACCTACAGTAGAACATGATGAACAACATGGGGGAAACAAAATTGGCCATGCTTTTTTGTCCTACCAGATCCGCGATGAGAAGGTTCTAGCTAGTGTATCCCTCTGTCCTTCGACTCTTGTTTTTTTCCTGTCTTTTAAAAAAAATACATTTTTGTTGTTGACCAATCACATTTGGGGCCCCGCTGCTGAGATGGGACAATATTCACTGTGACACCAGGCAGGATATGAGGTCTTCATAGTGGCTGGTACAGTACAGCTCACCATGGCAGTACAAGCCGTGATTACACTAACATATTGGCCACTCTGTAATGAAATAGTACTGTACGGGGGGCACAAACGTCTGTTTCGATTTCACAGAAAAGGGGGGGAAGTTTTATACCTTTTTGGGGGGAAATTCGTTTTTCAAACACATGCATAGTTGATTTGTTAATTTTTCATTTCAATGTTGTGCCACACGGAGAAGAATGAGTCCGTTAGGATGGTGTCATCAGAGATACCACTATATCTACCAACCACTGTTCTGTTCCCTGTAGATTCTGTTCCCTGTAGATTGGTGAAACTGCATCTCCGTGTGGAATATTCAACGTTTAGTATATGGGAGAATTTGATTAACGTTTTGCATGCGTTGTGTTATGTTTATTGATGCTATAGGACCAGAGTTGTAGGCAGGGATCGGATTAACCGTTGATCTTTAACTAACTCGTAAATGTTCAACCAGCCAGCCCCAGCCTGCTCCGGTCCCACACAGATCCCTCCATTTGCCCCATTAGAGGGTAATTTGAGCTCATGTGACTGGTCTGGGGGTTTCTGATTTTTATCCGACTGGATTCCATTTCAGCTAAGAAGCCAAGGTCACAGTCAGTTGAGAGGTTCGGGGGAGGAGACATAATGCATCCTGGGTAGGGAACAGAGGGTGCGTTGAGATGATGGGGTGAATGGAGGCCCAGGGCGAAGAGAGAGAGAGAGAGGGAGGGAGAGAGGGAATGCGAGAGGAAGAAAGGACAGCAGCCAGGGAGATGTGCAGAGGAGATAGAGGATAGCAGGGCCAGAGGAGACTCAGCTTGCCCAAGGTGCAAGGAGGAGCAGGACAGAGTGGAGGAAGAGGAGAGGTTACAGTGTTTGTTATTGAAGGACAGGATGATGGAGGAAACATTGGAGTGTTTGGCGTGTTAGGCAAGGAGATCATTGTGGTGTAGGAGGATCCAACTCAGAGGGCAACGTGCTGCAGTCACAACTCCTCTCCTCCATCTCATTTCTGCACAGTGTGGGGAAAGAAGGGAATAGGAGAGAGGGAATAGGGGAGAGGGAGGAGGTGAGGGAAAGGCAGAACAGGCACCAGAGACATGAGGCACAGTGAGCATGTGAAGAAAAAGTAACTTCTCCCATTTCTATCAAATAACTTTATTCTAATACAATTTTGTAGGATTCTATGTTGAATAAATTCAGTAGAAATACAATTCATAATCTGGATGTGAGATCATGGGGCCAATGCTGTCAAATGCTCTGTGCTCCATAGACACTGACCACACCTTGTTACAGAGAGAGTCTCCACATCAGCAGCAGCAGGAGCCAGTAACAGTGAGTAACAGTAACAGTGAGTAAGGTGCTGGAGCTGTGGATCTGATCAGCCGTCCTAGTTTCCCTGCAGTCCTCCCCAGCAGCACCGTCACACAGCCTAGTGATGAATCAATGGGCATTAGGCAGTGGCAGGCGGGTCACTACACCTACAGATGGGCCCATGTTAGAGAGGAGCAGCCCATCCATCTGCAGCAAACGACCCGTCCCAGGCCCATCTCTTATTAAGTTCGGGATCCATAGCAGCGGCTCTCTGAAGAACTTTCTGATGATTTCATGAGTGGATATTAAAGGAGAAGTTGAGCCCATATATATATATATATTCACACACAGAGCATGAGCCCTGATGAATTATTCTTCTTTATTTCCATCCTATCTTCCCTTCTTCACTCTGTCCCTCCCCGAGCATATAAAAGTTGGAGTGCTTTAATAAGCGGATAAAAAGGAGAGAGAGAAAGTTTGTTGCAATGGAGATGTGAGTGGTGATGAAATGGAGATGGATTGGATGTGGATGAAGGGGACAGGTGACAAGCCTCCTCCCTCTCTCTCACTCTGATTCTCTCTCTCCGTCTCTCTTTTGCTTGCTCCCCCGTGCTTACGCCACGGCGCACGACGTGGCACTTGGATAATTAGCGTGCGTTCATTAATAATGAATTAAAGCGGGCTCTTGGAGCCTGTGAGTGGGCCTCTCTCAGCGCCTCATTAATTAAACATCAGAGTTTCTCAAGCTTTTGATTAAAGATAAAGAGGAAATGGGATGATCAATAGAGATCCGTTAGAGCTTGCGCGGACAGCTCACCGGGGCGAGCTGGATGACACTCACCATGCCATTTTAGGAGGGCAGCAGGTTTTGCGGGTTCGCACTTCACATCGACAGCTCGGTAGAAGGGGCCGGTACACCGTGATTGGTTGGATCAGATGTTGTCACTCCGCCTCCACACAGGCCCAGGGTTGGGCTGATGCCAGGCTGCTAGAGTTGCAGAATACCCACTCCTCCTCTCCTCAAGCGTCCAGGGCTCGAGCCATTCGATCTCAGGACCCTGCTGTAGTCTGAGTGACAGGGTTAGCTCACACAGCCGAGCTGGAGCAGGAGAGGCTATCAACACTGTGCCAACACTCTGACTGACAGACACAGGGGTCACGCCCCAGCCCACAACAACCACTCAACCCTCTGACAAACTGACCATTGGACCATCTGCCCGACTGAATAGGAGATAGGAGTTTCATGCCCGCACATTCCAGCTGACGTATAACAGAACATCATGACACAGCACGTGGCCTCACTCTTTCTGAGTAGGAGGATGATGGGAAAGAGCTGACACTGAATCATCTTCTGATTGACTCAGATGGGGTTGTTAATTGATGGTGGGACTGATTATAATGATGCTGTGGAGGATTGCGAAGGCTACCGTCCAATAAGTTTTGGCAGTGGGAGGGAAGCTGTCATAATGTAGTGTGGATCACAGGGAGAAATCTCTGCTCCCTCTCTATCCGCAGGTACCGAAGTGCAGAGAACATCCCCTAGAGAAACCAGGCCGTACCGCCTCCCTAATACTTCCCATTTCCATAGATATAACAGTCATTTGCATCTTTAGTCAAGGATACATGTGCTACCGGAGAGTGTGATCAGACCTCAAATGTGTTTTCAGTAAGTGTTGCTGTGGACTGAGTAAGGGAAGAGCGAGAGACCTCAACCTTGTATGTCATCCTCAACTCCGCAGGTCACATTCTAAACTACAACTCCTACTTGTCATTACAGTAATGCTATTTTTTCCAACATAATTATATTTGCATCTAACTAGCCTTAAACTGCAGGCTATATTTCAGTATTATTTGTGAGTAATGTGTAAACTGTACATTTTGTAGACGTTTCATCTGACACTCACCAGTCACTTAGTTCTGTTTGGTGCCTTTGATATTCATGCAATCAAAGCTTGGAGAAGAAATTCCCTGTTATCAAAGCACCTCTATTCTCTAACACATCGTGGCTGCATCTCAGATCAGAAAACCGTGTCAGCTCTCTGACAAGCCTCCTCCTTCCCAATGTAAGAGGGCATATTAATGGGATGTAAATCGCAACATCTGGTCACCCCAATACATGCATCATACTTACTTCCCCATCGCAGTCTGCAAGCCAGAGCCAGGCTCTTCTTGGGATCACTTGAAAGCAGCTCTCTGGGCTTGAGACTTCTGTGTGTAACATCTTTCCAAAGCTCCGTAGCCTCATTACTTTGCTGCCTCTACCACTGAGCGGCTGTCTCACCCTGGGCTAGGGATTGTCCTGCAGGGCCCTGAGATAAGACCTGGAGCTGGAGCAGGACACTTCAATGGGAGCGCTCCCTTCCACCCTCAGTTTTTCACATCCTTGAAAGACAAGTTGGAGCTCACTAGTTTCCTGGGTTTGTTTTTTTTTTTCAGTAAGCAAGAGCTCAGATGTGCTTTTTCACCCTAAGAAAATGCTTAGCCATTTTCACATCCTCTGTAAAGGGTTTAAATTAATGGATGCGAATCCTCAGCGATGGGAAGTTTTGAGGTAACTTGTACACTACCGTGAGCAGAGGATAACACATTCTCCTTTAATCTAGGCCAAAGGCAGAAATCAGCCCGGGCTGACAGGGCAGGATAATGGTTCAAAAGCAGTCAGGGAAACTGTTGATGGGTTACAGATATAAAAACAGACCATTTTTTAAAAATATAGATGATTTTTTTCTGTTTTCTTTTCAAAGCAGATGTACTGAAATGGCTTGTCCCATAGGATATGGAATACGTTTGCTTTCCTTGATGTTTTATTTAGGTGATGTAAGCATATTTAGCCTATATACCCAGCCGTAACACATTTAGCATTTATTCCCACTCATATCAGACCAGTAAAATAACAGGCAGAGGATTAGACAAACGTTCAGGCAGACACACACGTCTCACACTGACACTCACATATGCCAAGACACTTAGAGGGAATGTCTTGTTGCCATAGCGCCCATTGGCAGTGTGGACGCAGCAATCCTGACTGAACTGCAGAGAAATGGGGGCGAGGGAGGCCGGGGGAGTAGGGGGTGGCGAAGAGAGAAAGGGAGACTGCAGGAGAAAGAGAGAGAGGGCGGTTCTTCCTCTGATTGACTCTGGGAATAAGGCGCCGTGACTCTGTGTTTGATTTGTAAACTGCAGCCATTAAACATCCTCCACCCCTACCCTCACTCCTCTCTCTCTAACATGTCTCTTGGAGAATAAATTATTCTGATCTCTTTGGCCATGGTGGGAAGCCATTTCAAAGGGCATAGCCCATACATTTCACCGGTCTGATCCATTGTCTGAAGCTCTGGCCATCCGCTCTGAGAGATGGACCAGGGCCGCATCATTAAGGACTTAAGGCTGTCATAAACCCAGTCTTTAATACAGCACAATGTAAACTGATGTTCTGTGTCTGTTCTACAGAAAATGCCATTAAATTCCATTTAAAGCCAGTGTTGCTTCTCAGTCGCCCCCTCTCCATCTGTTTTTCTCCTTACTTTAGCTTGAACAATAGCAGAATTTGATAGCTAGCAAACGAGACGAGAGGAATTTTGGCAGTGTTATGTAGCCGCCACTCGGGAGGAGTTAAAAAATGGAGGCTCAGGTTGTGATGGCTGTCCTTATCTTGTCATGAGCAGAATTGTTTCAGAGAGAGAGCAGTATTACCACAGCGCTGGGGAGGCTGCCTTCTCCTATCTTTCCATTTGTCTCCACCACTTTCCATCAAGCTCTCTCTATTTTGGTTGTATCTCCCTCTGTCATCTCTCTGACTCTAAATTTCATTTATGCCCCCGCTCTCTCCCTCCACTTCCCTATCGGCTCTCTCTCCACTTCCCTATCGGCTCTCTCTCCACTTCCCTATCGGCTCTCTATCCCCTTCCCTATTGGCTCTCTTTCCCCTTCCCTATCAGCTCCCTCTCTCTCTCTCTCTCTCTCTCTCTCTCCCTATCATCTCTCTCTCTCTCCCCTTCCCTATCATCTCTCTCTCTCTCCCCTTCCCCATCATCTCTCTCTCTCTCTCTCTCTCTCTCTCTCTCCCCTTCCCTATCATCTCTCTCTCTCTCTCTCTCTCTCTCCCCTTCCCTCTCTCCCCCCTTCCCTATCTCTCTCTCTCTCTCTCTCCCTTCCCTATCATCTCTCTCTCTCTCTCCCCTTCCCTATCTATCATCTCTCTCTCTCTCCCCTCTCATCTCTCTCTCTCTCCCCTTCCCTATCATCTCTCTCTCTCTCCCCTTCCCTATCATCTCTCCCTCCCTATCATATCTCTCTCTCTCTCTCTCTCTCTCCCCTTCCCTATCATCTCTCTCTCTCTCTCTCTCTCTCTCCCTTCCCTATCATCATCTCTCTCTCTCTCTCTCTCTCCCCTTCCCTCTCTCTCCCCTTCCCTATCCCTATCTCTCTCTCTCCCCTTCCCTATCGTCTCTCTCTCTCTCTCCCCTTCCCTATCTCTCTCTCTCTCTCTCTCTCTCTCTCTCCCCTTCCCTATCATCTCTCTCTCTCTCTCTCTCTCTCCCCCTTCCCTATCGTCTCTCTCTCTCTCTCTCCCCTTCCCTATCGTCTCTCTCTCTCTCTCTCTCTCTCTCCCCTTCCCTATCATCTCTCTCTCTCCCCTTCCCTATCATCTCTCTCTCCCCTTCCCTATCATCTCTCTCTCTCTCCCCTTCCCTATCATCTCTCTCTCTCCCCTTCCCTATCATCTTTCTCTCTCTCTCTCTCTTTCTCTCTCTCTCCCCTTCCCTATCATATCTCTCTCTCTCTCTCTCCCCTTCCCTATCATCTCGTCTCTCTCTCTCTCTCTCTCTCTCTCTCTCTCTCTCTCTCTCTCTCTCTCTCTCCCCTTCACTATCATCTCTCTCTCTCTCTCCCCTTCCCTATAATCTCTCTCTCTCCCCTCCCCTATCATCTCTCTCTCTCTCTCTCTCTCCCCCCTTCCTTATCAGCTTCTTCCCTCTTCCTCTCTCCATCTTTCCTATCATCACCTCTGGATTAATATCAAATCTCTGTAACCGATTCTAATCAGACTTTCCTTGCTTGACAGGCGCCCTTCTGTCCCTCAGTTGCATCAGATCTCATAGTGAGGCATGTTGCAGAATGGTAAATGGTGAATGTTGGGTGGTGAATGATGAATGGTGAATGTTGGGCAAAGTTGGATTTTAGTCAGATCTAACCAGAGCAGTGCCTTTATTCTATCTATCTCCTCTATCTGTGCTGGTAAGACAATAGTCCTGGGAATGATGGATGGGATAGAACCCGAACCAGTGGACTGATAGAAAATGACGAAACTATTACTAGGCGACATTGAATAGTAGGGGCCTGTTTCACACAGAGACCCAGTCTGTAGCTCAATACACAGTATGGCTGTATGGCCCTAGGCGCTCTGCTCAAGTTGAACCTTGGAGATAATCAATAAACAGCCTGCCGAAGTTGTTTAATCAATTGTGTTTACTAGGTCTTGTGCAATACTTCAACTTTAATTGGCATTTGAGCTGTACATGCTTTCCACCAGCTAGGATGTGTACCAGTAGCACACTGTGGATGGTACTGTTCTGTCACTATTCATGTTCTGTATATCAATAGTGCGGTACCAGAATCCTCAGAAATGATCATTATTTAGCAACACAAGATGAATGGAAATCTATTCTACGTCTCTATTGAGGAACTTGTCGGAATGTGGGTGTCTTGGGAGAGCTGTGCAGGATGTGTGTTGTCTGGGTTTTGTTTGACCCTCTCCTTTCTGTGTACATAAATTGGTGCATCTGTCAACAGAAGCAGCAGGGAATCTCCGGTCAGAAGGCCCTGGGAAAACACCAATCAATGGCACATCACTTACTCTGTGATTTGGGCAACAAATAGGTTTTATATTCTTAAATCTCCAGGAGCAGATAGGGAGAAGAATGGATGTGTGTTGTAAAGCATAGGTCTTTCACGGCTTGATGAGAGGTGATCAGTGAGACTGTGTGGGATTGTTTTAGTTATAAATTAGTGTGCATTACTGTACAGTCGTGGCCAAAAGGTTTGAGAATGACACAAATATTAATTTTCACAAAGTCTGCTACCTCAGTTTGTATGATGGCAATTTGCATATACTCCAGAATGTTATGAAGAGTGATCAGATGAATTGCAATTAATTGCAAAGTCCCTCTTTGCCATGTAAATGGACTCAATCCCCAAAAAACATTCCCACTGAATTTCATCCCTGCCACAGAAGGACCAGCTGACATCATGTCAGGGATTCTCTCATTAGTGTTGATGAGGACAAGGCTGGAGATCACTTTGTCATGCTGATTGAGTTCAAATAACAGACTGGAAGCTTCAAAAGGAGGGTGGTGCTTGGAATCATTGTTCTTCCTCTGTCAGCCATAGTTACCTACATTTACATTACATTTAAGTCATTTGGCAGACGCTCTTATCCAGAGCGACTTACAAATTGGTGAATTCACCTTATGACATCCAGTGGAACAGCCACTTTACAATAGTGCATCTAAATCATTTAAGGGGGGTGAGAAGGATTACTTTATCCTATCCTAGTTATTCCTTAAAGAGGTGGGGTTTCAGGTGTCTCCGGAAGGTGGTGATTGACTCCGCTGTCCTGGCGTCGTGAGGGAGTTTGTTCCACCATTGGGGGGCCAGAGCAGCGAACAGTTTTGACTGGGCTGAGCGGGAACTGTACTTCCTCAGTGGTAGGGAGGCGAGCAGGCCAGAGGTGGATGAACGCAGTGCCCTTGTTTGGGTGTAGGGCCTGATCAGAGCCTGGAGGTACTGCGGTGCCGTTCCCCTCACAGCTCCGTAGGCAAGCACCATGGTCTTGTAGCGGATGCGAGCTTCAACTGGAAGCCAGTGGAGAGAGCGGAGGAGCGGGGTGACGTGAGAGAACTTGGGAAGGTTGAACACCAGACGGGCTGCGGCGTTCTGGATGAGTTGTAGGGGTTTAATGGCACAGGCAGGGAGCCCAGCCAACAGCGAGTTGCAGTAATCCAGACGGGAGATGACAAGTGCCTGGATTAGGACCTGCGCCGCTTCCTGTGTGAGGCAGGGTCGTACTCTGCGGATGTTGTAGAGCATGAACCTACAGGAACGGGCCACCGCCTTGATGTTAGTTGAGAACGACGGGGTGTTGTCCAGGATCACGCCAAGGTTCTTAGCGCTCTGGGAGGAGGACACAATGGAGTTGTCAACCGTGATGGCGAGATCATGGAACGGGCAGTCCTTCCCCGGGAGGAAGAGCAGCTCCGTCAGCTTGAGGTGGTGATCCGTCATCCACACTGATATGTCTGCCAGACATGCAGAGATGCGATTCGCCACCTGGTCATCAGAAGGGGGAAAGGAGAAGATTAATTGTGTGTCGTCTGCATAGCAATGATAGGAGAGACCATGTGAGGTTATGACAGAGCCAAGTGACTTGGTGTATAGCGAGAATAGGAGAGGGCCTAGAACAGAGCCCTGGGGGACACCAGTGGTGAGAGCGCGTGGCGAGGAGACAGATTCTCGCCACGCCACCTGGTAGGAGCGACCTGTCAGGTAGGACGCAATCCAAGCGTGGGCCGCGCCGGAGATGCCCAACTCGGAGAGGGTGGAGAGGAGGATCTGATGGTTCACAGTATCGAAGGCAGCCGATAGGTCTAGAAGGATGAGAGCAGAGGAGAGAGAGTTAGCTTTAGCAGTGCGGAGCGCCTCCGTGATACAGAGAAGAGCAGTCTCAGTTGAATGACTAGTCTTGAAACCTGACTGATTTGGATCAAGAAGGTCATTCTGAGAGAGATAGCGGGAGAGCTGGCCAAGGACGGCACGTTCAAGAGTTTTGGAGAGAAAAGAAAGAAGGGATACTGGTCTGTAGTTGTTGACATCGGAGGGATCGAGTGTAGGTTTTTTCAGAAGGGGTGCAACTCTCGCTCTCTTGAAGACGGAAGGGACGTAGCCAGCGGTCAGGGATGAGTTGATGAGCGAGGTGAGGTAAGGGAGAAGGTCTCCGGAAATGGTCTGGAGAAGAGAGGAGGGGATAGGGTCAAGCGGGCAGGTTGTTGGGCGGCCGGCCGTCACAAGAAGCGAGATTTCATCTGGAGAGAGAGGGGAGAAAGAGGTCAGAGCACAGGGTAGGGCAGTGTGAGCAGAACCAGCGGTGTCGTTTGACTTAGCAAACGAGGATCGGATGTCGTCGACCTTCTTTTCAAAATGGTTGACGAAGTCATCTGCAGAGAGGGAGGAGGGGGGGGGAGGATTCAGGAGGGAGGAGAAGGTGGCAAAGAGCTTCCTAGGGTTAGAGGCAGATGCTTGGAATTTAGAGTGGTAGAAAGTGGCTTTAGTAGCAGAGACAGAGGAGGAAAATGTAGAGAGGAGGGAGTGAAAGGATGCCAGGTCCGCAGGGAGGCGAGTTTTCCTCCATTTCCGCTCGGCTGCCCGGAGCCCTGTTCTGTGAGCTCGCAATGAGTCGTCGAGCCACGGAGCGGGAGGGGAGGACCGAGCCGGCCTGGAGGATAGGGGACATAGAGAGTCAAAGGATGCAGAAAGGGAAGAGAGGAGGGTTGAGGAGGCAGAATCAGGAGATAGGTTGGAGAAGGTTTGAGCAGAGGGAAGAGATGATAGGATGGAAGAGGAGAGAGTAGCGGGGGAGAGAGAGCGATGGTTGGGACGGCGCGATACCATCTGAGTAGGGGCAGTGTGGGAAGTGTTGGATGAGAGCAAGAGGGAAAACGATACAAGGTAGTCGTCGGAGACTTGGAGGGGAGTTGCAATGAGGTTAGTGGAAGAACAGCATCTAGTAAAGATGAGGTCGAGCGTATTGCCTGCCTTGTGAGTAGGGGGGGAAGGTGAGAGGGTGAGGTCAAAAGAGGAGAGGAGTGGAAAGAAGGAGGCAGAGAGGAATGAGTCAAAGGTAGACGTGGGGAGGTTAAAGTCGCCCAGGACTGTGAGAGGTGAGCCGTCCTCAGGAAAGGAGCTTATCAAGGCATCAAGCTCATTGATGAACTCTCCGAGGGAACCTGGAGGGCGATAAATGATAAGGATGTTAAGCTTGAAAGGGCTGGTAACTGTGACAGCATGGAATTCAAAGGAGGCGATAGACAGATGGGTAAGCGGAGAAAGAGAGAATGACCACTTGGGAGAGATGAGGATCCCGGTGCCACCACCCCGCTGACCAGAAGCTCTCGGGGTGTGCGAGAACACGTGGGCGGACGAAGAGAGAGCAGTAGGAGTAGCAGTGTTATCTGTGGTGATCCATGTTTCCGTCAGTGCCAAGAAGTCGAGGGACTGGAGGGAGGCATAGGCTGAGATGAACTCTGCCTTGTTGGCCGCAGATCGGCAGTTCCAGAGGCTACCGGAGACCTGGAACTCCACGTGGGTCGTGCGCGCTGGGACCACCAGATTAGGGTGGCCGCGGCCACGCGGTGTGGAGCGTTTGTATGGTCGGTGCAGAGAGGAGAGAACAGGGATAGATAGACACATAGTTGACAGGCTACAGAAGAGGCTACGCTAATGCAAAGGAGATTGGAATGACAAGTGGACTACACGTCTCGAATGTTCAGAAAGTAAGCTTACGTAGCAAGAATCTTATTGACTAAAATGATTGAAATGATACAGTACTGCTGGAGTAAGCTAGCTGGCAGTGGCTGCGTTGTTGACTTTGTAGGCTAGCTGGCAGTGGCTGCGTTGTTGACACTACACTAATCAAGTCGTTCCGTCGAGTGTAATAGTTTCTACAGTGCTGCTATTCGGGGCTAGCTGGCTAGCTAGCAGTGTTGATTACGTTACGTTACGTTAAAAGAACGACAATAGCTGGCTAGCTAACCTAGAAAATCGCTCTAGACTACACAATTGTCTTAGATACAAAGACGGCTTTGTAGCTAGCTAGCTACGATCAAACAAATCAAACCGTTGTACTGTAATGAAGTGAAATGAAAATGTGATACTACCTGTGGAGCGAAGCGGAATGTTGACCGGGTTGTTGAAGTTCTATTCGGTAGACGTTGGCTAGCTGTTGGCTGGCTAGCTAGCAGTATCTCCTACGTTAAGGACGACAAATAGCTGGCTAGCTAACCTCGGTAAATTAAGATAATCACTCTAAGTCTACACACTCTAAACTACACAATTATCTTGGATACGAAGACAGCAAAGACAACTATGTAGCTAGCTAACACTACACTAATCGAGTCGTTCAGTTGAGTGTAATAGTTTCTACAGTGCTGGTATTCGGTGGACGTTAGCTAGCTGCTGGGCAGATAGCAGTGTAGACTACGTTAGGACGACGAAATACGATAATTACAAAATTATCTTTGATACAAAGACGGCTATGTAGCTAGCTAAGAAGAAATTGCTAAGATTAGACAAATCAAACCGTTGTACTATAATGAAATGTAATGAAAATGTAATGAAAAGTTATACTACCTGCGGACCGAAGTGTAGATGCGACCGCTCGCTCCAACCCGGAACCTGCAAGGAAACACGTGCCGTCATCATTGCTTTGCACAAAAAGGGCTTCACAGGCAAGGATATTGCTGCCAGTAAGATTGCACCTGAATCAACCATTAATCGGATCATCAAGAACTTCAAGGAGAGAGGTTCAATTGTTGTGAAGAAGGCTTTGGGCCGCCCAAGAAAGTCCAGCAAGCGCCAGGACCGTCTACAAAAGTTGATTCAGCTGCGGGATCGGGGCACCACGAGTACAGAGCTTGCTCAGGAATGGCAGCAGGCAGGTGTGAGTGCATCTGCACGCACAGTGAGGTGAAGACTTTTGGAGGATGGCCTAGTGTCACGAAGAGCAGCAAAGAAGCCACTTCTCTCCAGGAAAAACATCAGGGACAGACTGATATTCTTCAAAATGTACAGGGATTGGACTGCTGAGGACTGGGGTAAAGTCATTTTCTCTATCCTCCTGGGTGGCGCAGTGGTTAAGGGCGCTGTACTGCAGCGCCAGCTGTGCCACCAGAGACCCTGGGTTCGCGCCCAGGCTCTGTCGTAACCGGCTGCGACCGGGAGGTCCGTGGAGTGACGCACAATTGGCCGGTAGGGATGTCCTTGTCTCATTGCACACCAGCGACTCCTGTGGCGGGCTGGGTGCAGTGTGCTCTAACCAAGGTTGCCAGGTGCACAGTGTTTCCTCTGACACATTGGTGCGGCTGGCTTCCGGGTTGGATGCGTGCTGTGTTAAGAAGCAGTGCAGCTTGGTTGGGTTGTGTATCGGAGGACGCATGACTTTCAACCTTTGTCTCTCCCAAGCCCGTACGGGAGTTGTATCGATGGGACAAGATAGTAGCTACTAAAACAATTGGATACCATGAAATTGGGGAGAAAATAGGGGTAAAAAAAAGTCATTTTCTCTGATGAATCCCCTTTCCGATTGTTTTGGGCATCCGGAAAAAAAGCTTGTCCGGAGAAGAAGGTGAGCGCTACCATCAGTCCTGTGTCATACCATCAGTAAAGCATCCTAAGACCATTCATGTGTGGGGTTGCTTCTCAATCAAGGGAGTGTGCTCACTCACAATTTTGCCTAAGAACACAGCCATGAATAAAGAATGGTACCAACACATCCTCCGAGAGCAACTTCTCCCAAGCATCCAGGAACAGTTTGGTGACTAACAGTGCCTTTTCCAGCATGATGGCCAGGAAGCTCCCCGGACCTTAATCCCATTGAGAACTTGTGGTCAATCCTCAAGAGGCGGGTAGACAAACAAAAACCCACAAATTCTGACAAACTCCAAGTGTTTATTATGCAAGAATGAGCTGCCATCAGTCAGGATGTGGCCCAGAGGTTAATTGACAGCATGCCAGGGCGGATTAAGGTCTTGAAAAAGAAGGGTCAACACTGCAAATATTGACTCTTTGCATCAACTTCATGTCATTGTCAGTAAAAGCCTTTGAAACTTATGAAATGCTTGTAATTATACTTCAGTATTCCATAGTAACATCTGACAAAAATATCTAAAGACACTGAAGCAGCAAACTGTGAAAATCAATCTTTGTCATTCTCAAAACTTTTGGCCACGACTGTACACTGTCTAGACAGAAGGCCACTCACCCAGCCTTGTGTTGTGCCTTAACCAGCATAGGCTTTAGTACATTCCTGTCCAGTATGAATGACATACCTGTTTGTCTCTTCTCTGTCTGACTGACTACAACATGGAGCTGTACATGTTGAAGTGCTGTTGTTATAAATTGTTCTCCTATAGTTTCAGCCTCACCTAGCCTGGCTGGACCCCACAGAGACTTTTCTACAGCACTTTTTCTTCTTCTTCATAGAATTGCCAAACGGAACGGAGGCCGATGCATTTGTTCCTCTTCTTCATAGAATTGCCAAACGGAACGGAGGCCGATGCATTTGGAGTGAAATGGCTTTATTGATTTGATCCGCTCCTTGAGATGCCAGGTAGTAAATGACCCTGTCAAATAACCCTCCAACTGGCAAGGAGCGTGAGTACAGGGACGTATGTAAATCAGGGATATTATTGGCTGTTTTGATAAAGGAACTCAGGAACTCCTGCTGATATTATTTTGAAGGGTCTGAGGATGTCATTTTAAACCTATTTATTGTGCGGACGGAGCAGAAAAGCCAGCTAACTAAAATAAATAAAAGGAGCCGTTAACCATAATATCATTGTGGAGGGTCTGACAGGATCATTCAGGTCGTAGAAGCGTCTCCTTTAATCCATCACTCAGCTCAGTCTATTGTTTGTTATTGTGTGAGTGACTCTTGTGAACTCTCTCTCCTCCACGCATATGTGGTCATTGAATGGGCACGCTTTTTTTTCTGACTGCACTGGTCTTCTACTCTCCTCCTCCCTCGCTTTCTCACCCATAGCCCCCCTTTTCTTTCTTTTCTGTCTCCCACCCTTCTCTTTCTCACCCATAGCCCCCCTTTTCTTTCTTTTCTGTCTCCCACCCTTCTCTTTCTCACCCATAGCCCCCCTTTTCTTTCTTTTCTGTCTCCCACCCTTCTCTTTCTCACCCATAGCCCCCCTTTTCTTTCTTTTCTGTCTCCCACCCTTCTCTTTCTCACCCATAGCCCCCCTTTTCTTTCTCTTTGTCTCCCACCCTTCTCTTTCTCACCCATAGCCCCCTTTTCTTTCTCTTTGCACTCATTTCTTTTCTCCCCCATGTCCCTCCTTCTCTTCCTCTCTCCCTCCCTCTTTGTCTGTCTGAACACGTGTATGATTATTGCTGACTGTGAATGGCTGCTGCTGCACTTTTCTCAGTCTATGATTCTGTTCTGACTAAAACGGTCCCTTGGTTCGCATCTCCCTAGCAACTGGCTCTGTAAACACTAAACCTGGATCAACCTTTTCTCTTTGTCATATAACATTCCCTGCCCATCCAGCCCCCACAACCTTCCTGTCAAGACTGACTGACATGGTTCAATCTGAAAACCTTTTACAGCAACCTACTTCCCACCCACCCAGATTTGCTCAGTCTCTATTAACGCTGTAGTAAACAGCTCAGAGGGGCTGTACGGAGCTGTGTCAGAGAGACAAGAAGAGGAGAGGAAGGCAATAAAACTGTCAGCTAGAGGGAGAGGAAGAGGAATGAGGGATCTTAACGAAGTCCTGCTAAATAAACTATTTACCACTGCCACCACCCCTCCCAGCACAAATCTCATCACACTAACACAGAGAAAAATGCATTATTAGACAGGGAAATGGGAGACAAGGGAGAGAAGAGAAAAATAGATGGAACGGTATGGCAGACAGAGGGAGATAGAGTGAGATAGAAAGGTGTTTTACATGAGAGATAAGGGAGAGAAAGAGACTAACAGAGAGGGATAAAGGGGGAGAGAGAGAGGGGGGGATAAAGAGAGCGAGAGATAGGGAGAGAGAGATAACGGGGGAGAGAGAGAGAGATGTGTATGGCTGAGCTGGCAGCCCTCCACCCTGATTAACATGCCTCTCATTCCTGCTGCGGAGAATCAAACCAGCCACAGTCAGAGCTGGGAGTTATGCCTGCATGCTACTCATAGAAAGATTTGTGTGTGAGTGTGTGTATAATTGTGTGTGAGTGTGTGTATAATTGTGTGTGAGTGTGTGTATAATTGTGTGTGCGTTTGTGTATAATTGTGTGTGAGTGTGTGTATAATCGTGTGTGAGTGTGTGATCGTCTGCATTCCTGTTGTTGTCTTTGCATAATTGACAATTACAATGTTACTTGATTGACACAATGTGTGGGTGTTACCATTGTACTTGTATACTGTATGTACTATATGTGTGCACCGTCTGAAACCTGACATTAATTCAACCAGAGGGAGAGAAACCAGGCAGGATACAGAAAGGAAGGCAGGCAGACAGGACTGCACACTCCTATTAAAATAGATACTGGGGAATTTATCTCACTAAATTGGATGAGCAGGTGGCTGATTTCTGGGTAGAGAGAGCGGGAGTGAGGAGAGAGAAGAAAAGAGGGAGGGGAGTGAAAGATAGAGGGGAATGGATAGAGAGGGAGAGAGAGAGCAAGTAGGGGATGGGGGGAGCAGATGGACAAATGATCTGCTGAATAAATATGTGTCCAGGATGGTGTCTGATTGTATGTGTAGAGTAGTTAGACTGCCTGCAACAAGGGGCTGTGGTGTGGGATATGATGGCTGTAGAATCTATACACCCCTCCTCTATACCCGTACTCTCCTCTATCAATCTCTGCTTTACCATTGCGTTGTGACTGTCTCAACCGATGAGGGAACAGGATATCCTGCATTTCTATTACATTTAGTGTCTCCAACCAGACTGTCTAAACTGGGAATTGCTTTTAGATATTGTTTTTGATGAAGCGTGAGAGTGAGATTTCTCCTGAGCTGATTTCCTCCTGGAATATGCTGTTACCGCCTGAACTCGATGTGGAAGACAAAAAGAGAAAGAGGATTGCTGCGGTTTTCCCATCGACTCTGTTGAGATACTGACCACATTCAAGTTATCTTTGCGTGTTCTGCTAGCCTTGCTGTTGTGTTCTTCTTTCCCGACCATTAGGCAGGCTTCTTCTTATCATGTTCATTTGGTGCTGATGGCCTAACAGTACTGCAGTCAGCAGATTCAGCTCTACAGTGAGGGAAGGAGAGGAAGGAAAAAAGGAAGCATGAGGACATTTTGTAGATCTAGAAAAACACAATTAGGATACTGAGGTGTCATCCTGAATCCCATAATGTATACAGCCTTTCCTATCTTTCCCCCTCTCTCATTCCATTGTCCTCCCTCCCTGTCTGTCTTACTTTCCCCTCTGTATCTCTCCTCCTTCTGACATCTCCTCCCCCTCCGAAAAGAAGGGGAGGAGGAATTGCTTACCTTGACAGCTTCGAGGCTCCCTTCCACTCTCCCTCCCCTAACCCTCTGACAGGCTGAGACCCAGACTGTTGTTTCCATAATAAATCCATCTCCTCTCGTGATTCGCAGAGCAAAAGAGCAAATGGCAGCTGGATGAGAACAAGTTGAGATATGACGTTTCCCTGTATATTGACATATGTAAGACAATCCATGGTCATGGGGGAATTTTAGGAGAATAATCACATCAAGGTTTATTGTGCGTGATGCTGCAAACCTCACATCCATTAAGCAGGTTTCTCTATTATTTATGACAGGCTGGAGATGATCTCCCCTCTGTTAGCCTCTTGCCCGGGTTTGTACTCTCCTGTCACTCTCCAACATGTTTTTCTTTTACTTTTACTGTTTGAAGTAGTCCCCCTTGTATTTCCTGATTGATGTGTAGTTTACAATGCTGATCCCTGACCTGCTAATGATAGTTATAAACTGGGCCGGGGGTTAAAGGTCACTCTAATGTCCTGTGTTGTGATGCGTTTATGTCTCTCTGTGACGGAACATGTGTTCATAATGGACGGATAGAACCGATAACAACCTAAAGGTTGAAATGTCATAATAAACACTTTTTATCTGATGAGCTTTTACCAATGCTCGTTACCACTCCCGGAAAGAGTGCTGTTCGGACCCTCCTCACCTTGAGATGATACGACGAAGAAACAGAGACCCACAATTAAGCTGCAGACTACTCCAGGCATTCTCAGACATTGGCATATTCTTCATGGCTAGCTCTGCCCCACACACTCCTCATTCCTTCCAGCCCCTCAGTAGTTGTAATGATGATGAGTGAGAAGGTTAATGGGAGTGACATAGGAGATACCGCTACAGTAATACCTGGAGATATAACTCCATTCAGCAACAATAAGCCCAGGTATTACTTTTGTACTCCGCCAGGCACGGCTCTGCAATTCTGTCTGCTCAGTGCTAACCACATACCCTCAACAGTGAGATACTGTATATTCTACTAAAATAAATAGTTGATGATGATGTTAATCCAGCTATGACCTTCAATTCTTGCTCTGCTCTTAACCAGATAAATGCAGAAGGATGATGGCTTGTAACAACAATTAGTAGAAACTAAAGTTCCCAGGGTCTGCTGCTGAGATAAAAAGTGATGTGGCTGTGCTGTAAGAGGCCATGTATACGGAACAAAAATATGAAGTGTTGGTTCCTGAGCTAAAATAAAAGATCCCAGAAAATGTCCATACACACAAAAAACATATTGTTTACATCCCTGTTAGTGAGCATTTCTCCTTTGCCAAGATAATCCATCCACCTGACAGGTCTGGCATATCAAGAAGCTGATTAAACAGCATGATTATTACACAGATGCGCATTGTGCCGGGGACAATACAAGGCCACTATAGAATGTGCAGTGTGGTCCACAACACAATGCCACAGATGTCTCAAGTTTTGAGGGAGCATGCAATTGGCATGGTGACTGCAGGAATGTCCACTACAGCTGTTGCCAACATCCTTTTAGAGAACTTTGCAGTACGTCCAACCGGCCTGACAACCGCAGACCACGTGTAACCACGCCAGCACAGGACCTCTACATCTGGCTTCTTCAGCTGCAGGATGGTCTGAACCATTTAAACTGTCGGTTTGCACAACCAAAGAATTTCTGCACTAACTGTCAGAAACCGTCTCATCTGCGTGCTCGTCGTCCTCACCAGGGTCTTGACCTGACTGCAGTTCAGCGTCGTAACTGACTTCAGTGGGCAATGCTCACATTCGATGGCCGCTGGCACGCTAGAGAACTTGTGTTCTTCACGGATGAATCCCGATTTCATCTGTACTGTGCAGGTATGGCGTCGGGTGGACGAGTGGTTTGCTGATGTCAACGTTGTGAACAGAGTGCCCCATGGTGGCGGTGGGGTTATGGTATGAGCAGGCATAATGAACACAATTGCATTTTATCGATGGCAATTTGAATGCCACGATGAGATCTTGAGGCCCGTTGTCGTCCCATTCATCTGCCACCATCACCTCATATTTCAGCATGATAATGCACGGCCCCATAGTTCCCACCCCATAAATAAACATAGCTATATTCTGTCACTCATGCATGGGAAATGGCTGTGAACCAAAGATGACACACACTAAGAATGCGTTCAAAGCACCTAGTATATCTATTGGTGTTACGGTATCTTCTCCACGGTTTCACTCCACAGACCAGCATTTCCAAACTAGGGTTTACTTAGATTTGTGTGTATTAGGTAGTTGTTGTGGAATTGTTTGATTACTTGTTAGATATTACTGCACTGTCGGAACTAGAAGCACAAGCATTTCGCTACAAATGTGGATCTTTCTTTTCAACCGTTTAAGCTAACAAAATATTATGACCCCATCACTGAAAGATAAGATGTATGTGTCTTCTGTTTCTCTCTACAATGGCCACACGCCCTCTACAATGCACATTAAAAGATTGGACCAGACCAGGCACTAAATCAACAATGACGTTATTTTCTACACAGAAGAGCATACTGTCAGACTGATTTGTAATAGACTGTTACAGCCCCAATTTAAAAAGTCAACACAGGCCGTTGATTACATCACTTTTTTACATGGTGGGGTCGCACATTTTTTGTGGTTGATAAACATGGGGTCATGGGCCAAAAAAGTTTTGGGAACCCCTGCCATAGACCCAAGGTCTAGAGAACGACCCTGTAGTCACATCAGTCTAAATGCAAACAGCCATGTTTTGGTTGAGTGGACTGGATTCCTTCAGTGTTTTTACATGAAGGTGTAAGTGAGCGGGTGAGCGGCGTGTGTCCAGGTGGTTTAGTGTTTAGATTTGAGCTGACTGGCTTGTCCCTTGGTAGGAGAAGAAGGCGGGAGGGAGAGAAGGAGGGGAGGTTAAGCGTCCCGGGTCACTGGAGCAGATTTAGGGTGTGTTCAGGAAAGAATCAGTCCAGTCTTGGCTCTATGCTCTTTCTCTCTCAGCAACTTTCCCAGCCTCCAACCTATGAAAGCATTCCTCACATACTTTGGCTTCACTTTCCATATATCCAACGTGATTCGTTGACTGCTCTCTGCTTTACTCTCTGCCCTTACCTTTTCACATTCGCCTTCTCTCTTTTTCTCACTTTCTCCTCATCCCGTCTCTTCCTTCTCATTATCAGTCTCCTCTCACTTTTATTGCTACTTGAAAAGCGATCCAAACTGGATGAGGCTGTCTGTCATTGATTCTACACACTCCATAAAGCACACCCTCCCCTCTCTGATGTGACAATGAGCCACTATAAGATCTATGAAGTGGGGCTTGTAGCACACAATATAGGGAAGAATTCGTAGTGGGGAAAAGCAGAGTACAGTTTTTCACTGGCTCAGGCTTTTCTGTTCCCTTTTCCCATGTAGGTCTGCTGTATACATTTTTACATTTACAATTTAGTCATTTAGCAGATGCTGTTATCCACATCGACTTACAGTAGTGAATGCATTCATTTTCATACTTGGGTCGTACTGGTCCCCCTTGGGAATCAAACTCACAACCGCAGCGTTACAAGTGTCATGCTCCACCAACTGAGCCACATGGACCTATTTTAAATATTTTAAATATTTACCCATGGTATTGAGTTGAGATCGCTGGGTTGTACAAATCACAGATAAATGCACTCGGGTCATTAGTACTTGTCTTTTTGTACCAGAACTCAGCTATTTACTCCTCGTGGAGATAGTGCTTCTCTTGTCGTGTGATGCCACTGTATAATAAGACACGATCTCCTGCAGCTGAATACTGTAACACACCACAAAATATTTAATTATCATTTATTTTTCAAGGACATGTATAATCTGGGTTTCCTGTCCAATCCAAGGTGTGATTTATAGGAGACGTGTCTCAGGGCTATGTATTGGAAGTACTTTCTCAGGAGTGCACATATTAGTGCCAAGGTTGTAAGGCAGAGAGAAGAGAGAGGAATCCATGGCAACCATAATAAGGAACAAAAGCATTCAAGTATGAGCTGTACCATATGCATGCTAAGCATCTCAACCCAGAGTATAGGGTTACTCTCTTTGTTTACCCAGAGCCTGATGCTGCATTGCACACATTCGACCCGCTGCCTCCCTGACTCCCTCCCTGCATGCCTGGTCCCTGTTTCCTGCTTTCCTTTCGTCTGTCTGTCAGACCTCTGTTATCCGCTCTATCAGCACAATATCACCCCTCATTAAGAATTTCTAAAGACTTGAGGCGTCATTGATTCTCGCCGTGATTTGTTATCTAAGCCAGTGGTCATTCTGAAGATGTCGCCTGCCGCCACCCCTCCGTCTCAGACCCTCAATGATCTGTCTTAATTACTTATTTCGGAAATTACCTGGCTAAATGTCTGTAATTACATTGATCTGGGTCTGTGGGAGTGGACGAATGAATGTGTGAATCCTGGTGGAGTGGGTGTGGATTGTAGTAAATACAGTATAGCCTACAACTACAGGATGCTGAGGGATCCTTTGCAGTAGACTGGGGCTACAGTTAAAGTAAGGGCCACAGACTATAATATAAAGGCTAGCCCTGTTCACTGAATTGACTCCACTGCAGCTATTTGTCATAATTATGAAAACATTTTGCTCTGGAGCTGTATGCTTCGTTTGGCCCTGGAAGTCTTCTGTATCTGCTTAGCTTGTTGTCCCATGAAATCCTATAGCCCTCAGTTTCTAATTATGCTAATCAAATGCGTGAAACCTGCCATTTAGTCATCCATTATTAATAAATAGACACAATGAAATCTCTGGTAATACTGACTTACCACTTCTACTCTTTATTCTCCTCCACATTTACTTCTCTCTCCTCCTCCTCTCTCGTTCCCTCTCTCCTCACCTCTGACCTCCTTTCTTCTGCTTGTGACTCTCTCCTCTCTCATCCTCCTCTAATTTTGTGGTTTGGGTGTTGAGCAATTAGTGTTATGTGCCTTCTCTTGTTCTGACATCAATGAGGGGAATTTGAGCAATTCCTTGTTAAGATGAGATCTCCTGATAAAGTTGTGTGTGAGTCACCACCTCATTATAATCATGGCTAGATGGCTCTACAATGGATACTTGTGTGGCTATGCTGAGGAGAGACAGAGTGTGGGAAGTGTATGAAATCAGTGGTGTCATGCCCATGGGGGGCACAAAGGCATGTGCCCCCTCAGATTGCTCCTGTTTTAAAAATGTTCAGATGTTAAATTAATGACTGCATCAGTGTTTCCTCTGGAAAGATTTGTAGCGGTGGGGGAAACGTTGCGGAGAGCAGGGTTGTAGCAGGGGTTATGGATCATTTTTATTTAGAAGTACTGAGAAGCTCAGTTCTGGTGACTTAAAAAAACAACAACATTGTACTCCAAAATGAATTGGAAAAAATGATGCTGACCAATAACATATTGGTCAAATGATTTGGTTAAATTATATAGCCTATGCATGGTCAATATTATCAGGTATGCTATTAGCAATAAGCATTATCACCTGTAGCCCAACTGATAGCGGCATAGTGGCTATAAATAAATAGGCAACCCCATGCTTCAGTCTATCTGTATTTACCCTAATGAGCTTATTCATTAGCTGGTTAATTAACTAGTTAGCATCATATTGATTCATTTTATGTCTCAAAAAAACTTGCATAAACTAAGTGAATATAATGTAGGCCTATGTGTTAGGGTAACTTGGGGTAAAACGCCCCCCCCCCCCTGCCTGTACTTCTCACAGAAACCACTTCATCCCCTCCAAGTCAAATGTCACAACACGTTCTAAACTGCTCTTGTGACAAACAAACTTTTTCCCTTGTCTCCATTCGTCCACATGGCAGCTGGCTGCGCTTTGCCACCACTGCAAATATCGTGAAGATTGCAGATTATTTTCTTTTTGTTAGGACCCAAGAAATGGAGGCAGTGGGAGAACCTATTCAAGTAAATAAATACATTCATGTATTATTTTCTTTAAACAATGTATTATTGGCTAGCTAGCTAGCTGGCGACAGTATGCCACTTTGTAGGCTAACTCAACTGAGCTGCTAGCTAGTTTAGCTGTTTAGCTAAGTGAATTAAATGTCACACAGTCTCCAAAGGTATTTGTAGATAACAGCCATGGAAGAGGGTGAAATTGCAGCCCTAACTGTCAGTAAAGGGAGAGTCTAGGCTACTGGATAGTCTCGGCAGGTAATTTTGTGGGGTGACATTATTAAAATATTATCGAGTTCCGGTCCCTAGAAGGGAAAACTTTGAGGACAGAGATATAATAGCAACATAATATTCAGTGCTGCCTCATTTGAGCAAAATGAAGCCTGCTTCTTTGATGTTTTCTGTCCTCAGATATGGAACGCTGTGAAAGCCTGTTTGCAGATGAAGAGAGAGGTCCCAATGAATGTTCCAAGAGACTAAGGGCATATCTTATGTGCCATTGGTTATATGTTTAGGCCTACCTATGTTAGCAAATATTGTATAGAAAAATATAGTTAAACATCACACACAATGTATAATGTACAACCCTGCTGATGGTTGGCTGGGTGTGCAAGGTTCTGTTTCAGCCCAGCAATAACACACCTGATTCAACTTATCTATCTAATGAGTTGTGTGCTCATAAAGTGTGCTACTACTGGGCTGGAATAGAGGTCTGCTCACCCAGTGGATCAGGGATCATTGGAGCAAAGTTGTTTTTGTTCACATGAAATTATGCTTTAGTAATAATAGGCTACTTGTTACTACTCAATTATCTACATCTGAGTTTAAATTTTGTACATTTTTGCAGACACTCTTATCCAGAGCGACTTACAGGAGCAATTAGGGTTAAGTGCCTTGTTGAAGGACACATCAACAGTGATGTGATAAAGGGTTGATTATTTGAAGTGAAGTGTTTAAACTTGTTTTAACTAATATTCAAAATGAACTAGTGTCAATGTTGATTGATCACATATCACAATCCTGCAGTAAAGAAAGGAAGGGGTTCTGTCTGTAATGTGCCTGTGTTTCTGTGTTGTTTTCTCAAATCAACATTTCCTTTTCTTCTAGTTGTAAGATCTCCAATGTGCTTTATTTGATTGTGACTCTCTCAGTATATGAGCGATGTGAATCCATTTAGCAGCTTATCATATGGCATGCATCACCAATGCCGCCATAGGCCTACAGTATGATTGCATTCTGAAGACATTTAGGCTACGGGAAATGATCATTACAGGTAACATTTAGGCTACGGGAGATGATCATTACAGGCAACATTTAGGCTACGGGAGATGATCATTACAGGCAACATTTAGGCTACGGGAGATGATCATTACAGGCAACATTTAGGCTACGGGAGATGATCATTACAGGCAACATTTAGGCTACGGGAGATGATCATTTAGGTTACGGGAGATGATCATTACAGGCAACATTTAGGCTACGGGAGATGATCATTACAGGCAACATTTAGGCTACGGGAGATGATCATTACAGGTAACATTTAGGCTATGGGAGATGATCATTACAGGCATTAACATTTTACCAGGTTCATTTTATTTGATTCATTTTAGTAATGTTGCTTGCAGAATGATTGTAGTTGTTCCCATAGAGCAACTACTGTCTCTCTATGTATCACTGAGCCTTGATAAGATAACAACTGGGCTAACATAGCTAACCTTTTAGGTCAATAATATGCTGTTTTTATGAAAATGTTCTCTTTATAATCATGAGAGACATTTAACTAGCTAGTAGTTAGCTAGTTAGTTATACTGTACCTAGGTAGTTTACAAGGTTAGCTGACTTTTCAAAAAATAAACTTCATAGTGGCTAGCTACTTCTTGTCCCTCATGCTACAGTATCCTTTAGCCAAATAGCCACTTCAGAAATGTCTAAATATAGATATGGCCAGCATTGTAGACCATTTCTCCCGTCTTCCTTTAGCTCATCTTGAAATGACAGAAATGCTGAGAACTTATTTTGTCACCAGTGCTTGTTTTGTTGACCTGTTTGGTCCTCACTCTTGCTCCTATGGTACTAATCTGGTGAACACCTTTGGAGATCCGCTTAAGCTGATTTGACATGTTGCGAGGCATCACTGATTTACACCGGGTTCCGACCCCTCTTTAGTTGATTTCTGCATTGGAACTTCCCCAGGCTTCCCATCTAGGAAAGCCTGGTTTGCGACGAGCCTACCCTACAATTGACACGTGTTACATTCATCCCCACTGTCCCCTGTGCAATCACACCGAATTGCGGAGTGGTAAAGTACTTAACCATGCCTCTGTTAAAAACTCTGGGTTTAAAATGGTGCAGTTCGTACATATTTAGGAGTTGAGAAATAAATAAAGTAGGAACGGAAAGCTGGGAACCCCCTCTTTTTAACAAAGGCTGTTAAAACTGCTATTTCCCCAGGATGGGATTATGTTGTGCATTGCCTGCTTGTCAGAATGCATGTTTCCCTCCCTATGGCACTCACAACTTGAGAGAAATATTTCTCTCTCATAGAACACACTACAAGCCGACTAGGTAAATGGATAAACTAATCTACTATGGGGTTGTCTTTCTATTTATTACTATTTTTGTTTGCAGAGGAAAGGTTAATGTGGTCAGTTCTAGCATCTTCAAAGTGTGCCTCGGTAGAAATATATTTTCATGTTCCATATTTATTCGTCGTTGCGGCAAAGATTTTGCTAATAGTCAGTCTCTCCAGGATTTCGCACATTTTTTCTGTGATTTCTGACGCCCAAAATGCTTGATTTTGCGACATGCTCTTGAGCTGTTATTTTTGTTAGAAAATTGATTGATTTCTGTTCACTGTACTGCCTGTCAGCCATCAACAATCACCCATCATCTTCACACATGAATACGGTGACAGGACAGGGGGAAAAAACTTTGTTGACTTGTGGTTGGATTGGGCCATTTTCCACGGTAACAGTGCAGTAATTGGTAAAAATTGCAAACCTGCTTTTGATTGGACCCTTTTTATGCGCTAAATGAGCAGGGAGTGGTCAAAATTGCAAGCTCTCAAATAATATGCGCTGATTGGTTGATTTTGCATTGAATAATGTGATTGCTGAATCCTGGAGGGACTGAATAGGGCAGCAACACAACTAAATGACTGCAGCGGAAACACTGTACTAAACTTAAATTTTAAAGACCTGCTCCGGAACTTTGGCGACTACTAAGTAGGCCCAAAATGTGTGTAGTTATTGGGTTATAATACTATATACCAGTGTGACAGTTGTACTAAACTCCTAAGGCATAAAAGTTATAATATAATCAAACGTTATTAAATAATCATTCATTAAATGACAACTGAACAGGTAAAGAGGTATGCTTGATAACCTATGCAGAAAATACATATAATTTGGCATAATGATTATGGCTATAGATTGCAGGAAAAAAATCCATCTTTAAGTACTTCGTGCCCCCTCTTAAATAATGGGTGCATGACGCCCCTGTATGAAAGTGCCCTTATTTGCATCTACAGTATGTCATGCAATGTGTTTGTAACCACAGTAAAATATGAAAAGTGTTTTGAATAAAGAAATCCAACCTTGAAGATTCAAATGTAATAATAACTACAGGACTACACCACTGAATATACCCAAGCATTCAATCATTTGTTTGTGCTGTCAGACACTGTGACTGACAGCTTTTTGTTTAGATTTCAAAGCAAATTATTGTCAGTATAAACAGTAATAATGTAATAAGCTAAAGAAGTTGCATCCTTTTCATTTTTGAATAGTTCATGTTTTGTTCAGGTGACACATTTTTGTTCCGGTGACACATTTTTGCTAACATTGTCACGCTCAGCTTTTATGTGAAAAGAACAGAAGCATAATCATCCAGGAAGAGGGCAGAGATGGATGCAACGATAAGCATGGAGAGTGCTATGACTATTATACCTAATAAAGAGCCACTACACAGTGTACTTTACCTCCAGCACGAAGAGTGGCTCTGTTCTGCTCTGCGATGGGGTTTGAGGTTTATGACAACAGTCAATAGCATTCCCCAAGGCTTTCCTCCTCCTAAGTGCAGGAGTAGTTTTCTCGATGGATTGAGTGCGTTAACTTAATTTGGCTATCATTTGTATTTTCATGTGCATTACATCCCATCCTCTCCTCATTACTCTGGCTGCTGTAGTACGGCTTCATAAGAAAATACCGTCCGTTTATCAACTGCCAAAGATGTAATAAAGTACGATCTCATCTTAATTTGAGTAAACAGTCGCCTGGCACGCCTCACTCCTCACTCTCCCACTTCTCCCTGTCTCTATGTATGCGTCTCTCTTTCTCTTCCTGTCTGTCTGTTTCTCATTTCTTCTCCTCTCACTCCCTCTCCTGCCTTTTCTCTCCACCCCTTCTTCTCTCTCTCTTTCTCTCTCTCTGTCTCTCCATCTACTGCCCTCTTGTTGTACACCACCCTTCCTCCACTGTGTCTCATGTGTCATTGGGCTCCTGTGGTCTGACTCTAGGCTGACTCTCTGTCCAGCTGTAGGGAGAGATGTTGTGGGAATGCAGATATGGTACCTGCTTTGTCTGGACAGTCAGTCAGTGTGTGTAGTGCATGGTAGTGTGAGCCTGTCACACTAGGTGTGTGTGTACTGCTCTGTTACTGTTACGGCTTAATCTGACTGACTGCTCGCTGTCTTTCTCTTCATCTTCACAGACGCTGTATTCTGCTGCCGCCATGTCAACCTTGGCACCACCCTTCTTCCTGCTGTTCTGGCTCCTCCGATTGGCCAGCACTGCGTTTCCGGAGGAACCGGGGCCTCTGAACTTTATCTCCATTGAAGGTAATACCTCTCTCTCATACTCAGCATGTATGGGTTTATTCTCACTCACAGGGTGTACAGCAGGGCTCCCCAACTGGTGGCGAATTTCCTTGGCCCCAAAAGTTTTCTGAGCCAAAAATATTATTTGTGTATATATATTTTTCGTTTTGCATTTTCATTGTTGGACATAAAAGACTGTAAAAACACCAGGAAATCAGGTCAAAAGGAGTCAGGGCCTCACACGGAAGGTGTGGAGTAGTGTAGGGGTGTAGGTTATGGAAGTAGGATTAGAGTCACACGCAGGGTGTAGCTTGTAAGAGCGAGGTCAGGGATGACATGCATGGGTTGAGGAGTAGGGCAGTCAGTGAGTTGTGTGAGGTCAGAGTCGGGATTGAGGTCAGACTGCTCCCACAGACGGCCAGACTCTGAGCCTCCTCCAGACCAGAACAGAGCTGACTATGATTGATCACAGCTCAATAGTGTCTTCCAAACACCTCCCAGCTGAATTCAGACCATTCTCAGGCTATCAATGCTAATACGTAGGACCAGAAGGGTCTCTGAAGTCCTACGTGATTAGGGCAGATAGTGGGTCTCAGTCTATGCGGCCCACTAATCTACTCATCTGTGATAGATAGATTAGAGATATGGACAGAATAGATTTGGACAGATATGGACAGAATAGATATGGACAGAATAGTGGGAGGACAGGACACAGAAGAAGGAGAAGGATAGGTTTTTCTTTACTCAGTCTCATATAGAGGCAGCAGTCTAGGCCTTTATCTGGGATGGGTAGATAGGAACAGAGATGGACAGAATAGTGGAAGGACACAGAAAAAGGAGGCAGCCAATGAGAGATGGCAGATTCTGTCTCCCATGGTAACCCAGCTTATGTATGGATCTCCCTCCCCTGTGTCCTCCCTCTGCTCTCTTCCCTCTCCACTCACCCCCCCAGAGAATTACTATCGTGATAGGAAGATGATGTAACTCTCTCTTTTAATTTCTCATCCCTCTCTCTTCCTTTTCTCTCTCATCCCTCTCCCTTCCCCTCTCTTTCTCGCTCTCGCTCTCTCTCGCTCTCTCTCTAAACAGTGGTTCACCGGTACCCAGTGTTTCTGGGTCGGCCACATCGTTCATCCCTGAGACAGGAGCCACTGCATATTCAGAGAATCCTCAAGGTGAACCGGACCCTCTACATTGGAGCCAGGTATGTTTCTAGACACAAGAAACCAAATGTATTCAGCCATCTTTTATAACCCTGCATTGTCTGTGTATCCTCAGTCACATATTCAAGTAAATGCAGTAATCTGTGGTGGGTGTGGTCAGACCAGAGGTCACACAGGTTGAGGAAGTCATGTTGTCTGCGCTCTCTAACAATAAATGCAAATGAATTACTTAAAAATCATACAATGTGATTTTCTGGATTTTTGTTTTCGATTCCGTCTCTCACAGTTGAAGTGTACCTATGGTAAAATGACAGACCTCTACATGCTTTGTAAGTAGGAAAACCTGCAAAATCGGCAGTGTATCAAATACTTTATCTCCCCACTGTATGTCCATGTAGGGCAGACATATGGTGGTGGTTACAGCAGAGGAGGTAGCTAGGCCATAGACATTCCCAATTAGAAGCCCCATACTGGGTCACGAAATGACCCGATCTATGGCCTTTGTCGTTTCTCTAACCTCAAATCCAGAGGCCTAATAATAAATATGTAAATTCCTGCAGCATTTGGCTCCAGACACTCTGGCTACACAGCCTAATAATAAAACCTAAAGCCAAAATACGGGAGGGCTATAGTCACTGCTACCTGTCTGACTGCAGGTTAGTGAGAAAACGCAACCACATCCAGGGGACACTTTGACACATCTTTTAGTACCGCTGTTACAGGATAGAAAAGGTAACTAATACTTATGTCTCAGTGAACCGGATGATGTTGAAATCCAATAGCTTGATGGGACGAGAACGCTGTATATTTATATATTTCTACATAAGTAGTGGTTAATGGCAGACTTCGCAGTCCCCGACAGAAAGTGATCTGATTGGAAAGCAGGGGATTTATTTTGCCTGTGTGTGTGTGTGTGTGTGTGTGTGTGTGTGTGTGTGTGTGTGTGTGTGTGTGTGTGTGTGTGTGTGTGTGTGTGTGCACCTGTTTCTGTGATCGTGTGTGTGTTGAGCTGGGCAGCCGAGTGCCGAGCAGTGAGAGATTTAAAAGTGCGACGGCGCCTTTGGGGAGTACCTGTGGGGAGGCCTGCTGATTGGTTGAAAGCTGTAGCAGAGTGGCTACCCTGATAAGAGGCTCCAGTGAGCCCAAATCCTGTCACCATTAGCATAGGTGTTCATACTGCAAGGACTATTAAAGCCCTGCCCGAGCCCCAAGTACTCATGGGATGCTACCACCGCACTACCACTCTGTCCTCTCCCATTTACTGGCTGATGACAGATGGAGAGAGACGGAGGGAAAGAAAGAGAGAGGGAGAGAGAGAGAGAGAGAGAGAGTACCCACACCTAGTCTCTCTACTGTATTAGCTAACCACGCTCCAGCGTTTTTCTCTCTGTAATCAGATGTGTGGACTCCCTGAACATGTCACGCAACTCCAGATCCACTGGACTAATCCACACAAATAAACCAATTGAGCAGTGTTCATCCGGAGAAGAGAGAGGTTACCAAGGAACGTGGCCAAAACATTATTAATTGGTTTGTAATTGTGGCAAACCGTAAGATGATTTTACCATATGCAGCAGGAGGGAGGAAGTAGAATATATCTCTCCATTAGAGGCTGAAGAGTGAGCGTGAGCAGAGCCACTGGCTGTGACCGTGGCCGTGGAGAGACACTGACCTCAGAGGTCACCGGGGGGGGGGTCATCTAGAGCAGTGGTTCATAACCTTTTCTGTAGTGTAGCACACCTTAATGGGATAAAACATGTTGTTGCACACCTAAAATGTCTCTATTAATGTATTTAGTGGTAATGACCTCAATCTTATCTGATCCATACTGCAAATCATCGATTTTCTGTGAAAAAGTTTTTTATAGATGAAATACTGTTTATTTGAACTATTTACATAGTTTCCATAGTCCCTTACTCATGATGATTAATTTGTGTGTACACCTTTAAGAGCATCCTGCAATCTGTGCCAGAAATATAAAAAATATAGCTCCTGTAAAATAGGTCTTTAGTTTTGAACGTTTTGAGCTAGATACCAGCTAGATACCTGCGGTTTTCTACAAAGCGAGGCTCCGTTTGTTTCTGTTTGTTTTCAGGTTCATCTATTTGTGTGGCGTTCTCTGCAAAGTCAATGTCTGCCGACTCAGAAAGGCTCAGAGAAGCTCAGTGTCTGTACGGCCCAAAAATAACATTATTTTTGTCAATTTTGGACAGTTCACAGGGTTCTTGCCTATAAATACGAGCGGCAATCCACACACATCTGTTAACTCAATTTGCAGGTCTTCAAATACCAGTCAGAGGAATTATGAGTGGTTGTCAAGGAGATTGACGGCCTAGCCTGCCTTCTGAACATCCTGCAACATAAACAATGTAAAAATGCAACAGTAAGGCAGAGAGACAGCAGGCCTCAGCTTTGCATCATTCAAACAACCTGATGGAGACAGTCAGATAGGAGAGAGAGCAGAACAATCTTCAGACCTCTTCAAACCACAGCAGCCTTGGCTGCTCACCACACCGACTAGGAGGCCTGTTCACATTTTCATATGTTAATACTGGACAGGGCTGAAGTGCTCTAGATGTGATTATGCCACACAAACTGCTCTACTTGAATGTTTGTAGCCTGCTTAAACTTTGACTCAGCCCAATGAGCGAAGCACAGAGTAAGTGTATAGTAATTCTATCCACACTACTTAGCCATGTCCTGCATTGTGAGGGAGGTAACCTAGGGAGGGAATCATTTAACAAACCTAGAGGAGCCACCAGTGAATAACTCACTAGAGTAGCACTAAGGCTTACCCTATTCCCCTCACCAGGGACACACACACACATGCACGCACACTCTGACACACACACATGTAAGCACACATGCATGCAAACTCTGACACACACACACACACACACAAACACTCAGAGAGATGCTGCCTTCTGCTGATGAGAGGAGTAAGGCAGAGCAATGCCGATGGGAGGCAGAGCAGGATCTAGGAGATAAGATCGATACTGCTGCAATAGAAGCTGTGGCAGATTTACAGATTAGAACATTCAATGCCTGGTGTCTGAAAGGAGCTCAGCACAGCATGAGCCTCCATCTTATTCATGGTAAATACAGGTCCTTCATCAATATGCAACATCAGCTGTTAGTGTCTTCCTTAAGGTTCCTACCCTAACTCAGATTCCAAAGACACTTTCACAGGCACGGCAAGGTTATACAAGAATGATTCATCCATTAGCAGTGAGTGCAGTGTGGGGCAGTGAGTAGCGTGAATGCATGGAGATGGTATTATATGATGGGTCCTCTCATTGGCATTGTGTGCTGCTGTGTGGGGGTGGGTTATGAACGCGGGCAAACTGCTTGATTAAATCATCTATTAATTAAATTTCTTCCCAAGTGAGACAGATATGGAGAATTCAGGCCTCCCAGCAAAACCACATTTTGTCAACTCAAATGAGACTAAACAAAACCAGGGGGAAGAGTTCTTATTATGCAATTCTACATTTTTATTCATCACCCATAGCCTGAAATGCATCACATTACAGAACCACATTATACAGAACTGAATACAAATCTGTTTTATTCAGATTTATTGTAAAATGTTGCATAGATATAGCCCACATATGTCATAGCCTACAGTGTATGAACAGACAAAGATGATGTGGATTCTTAAATTTTTTGGATTCAATCTTTATTGTTCTCCAATCATTATTTGGCAGCATGTCCAGAATTGTCCATAGGACAGTAAAGTATTTGTAGAGGCATTATGTGCAAGAGCATGTGGACTGCAGTTGAGTGCCTGTCTAAGACTTAGCTTTGTCTTACTGTTGGCTGACTGCCGTGCTCTTTGTCTGTCAGAGATGACCTTTTCCGCGTGGAGCTGGACAATGTGGCGGGAGACGAGATGTTCTACAGTAAGGTGAGGCCCTGACCATGCACTCACACCTCCGTGACATCTTACAGTACTATCTGACCAGTTTAACTGACATTGTTGGACTGTCTGTCCGTGGCTAACTACTCTGTCCTCTCTGTGTCTGTCTGTTGTAGAAGAGAACATGGGAGTCCAACAAAAATGACATCAGGACCTGCCGAATGAAGGGCAAACACGAGGTGGGCTGGGGAATGAATCATTGTGCATGCACACACAGACACACACACACACAGTTACAGGTTTGCACACATTCACGCATGCACACACACACACACACTGAAACATGGCACAGGCCCCACTTTGCCACCTGGAGCAGGGCATTCATGGTGCCAACGGTTTGACTGGCATCCTGCTGGTTCTACCTAGCGGAGGGGGCATGACCATGTGTCACCCCAGTGTTACTGCTCACCTAAATCATTACACACTTCACAGGTCCAGCCCTCCCACCCTTTACAAACATGGCCACCCGCAAAACTTTCCAGTTGCGGTGTGTGCCCTCACAAAATGGAGGGGAGCGGTGAAACCAAGGAGGTGAGCTGAGATGCGGTGAAGAATGAACAGTGAAACAGTCCCCACAGTCAACCCAACCCACGCATGACTACCTCAGCTATCTCTCACACACCCACTCTCTCTCCTCAGCCCTTCTCTCTCCCAGCCACCACATAGCGGATCAGTGCCTTCCTGTCTGACTTCAAACACATTATCCCAGCTCACACACCAACCGACCAGAGAATTATTGAAAGGTGTCTGTGTGGGAAAGTGAGGGGAGTGAAGGCAGTCCAGGTTGAGCCCCACCAGGCAGAAAAAATGACTGATTTAACACTGAAAATAATACCTGACATCAAATCTGTGTGAGACACCTCGAGACAAAGGCACAATGGAGAATAGGGAGAGGGAGGTGGAGGAAACAAAGACGGGTATGGGGGAGAGAGGGGGAGTCAGTCCCACCTGCATGCCCCTAAGGGGGGCCACAGGCCTGACTGAGAAGGATAAAAGGCCATCCTGGCCCTAGTGACTGTGGTAATGCAGTGAGCCCCTCATCCTGTTCTCTGTGGCCTGGCCTTCACACACACATACACGCACACATGTACTGTACAGTGAGGTCCAAAATTATTGACACCCTTGATAAAGATGAGCAGAAATTACTGTATAAAATAAACTGAGCTAAAGTCAACACACAATCTTCACATTTTGACACCTTAAAAATACACCTTAAAAGGGATTACATTGGATTTTTTTCCTACCAATCTACACAACCTATATATTATATATATATTTTAATTGAAGATGTGTTGATTGCGTATGTCTTCACACCCTGAGTTAACACTTGGTGGAAGCACCTTTAAAAGCTATTAGCATCTGTGAATCTTTTAAAATAAGATTCTACCAACCTTCCAAAGCTCTTAGGGCAACATATATCCATTATTTATGTAAAAATTGCTCAACCTCAGTAAATTTGGTTGGGAATCATTGATGGACACTAATACTCAAATCTTGTCTCTGATTTTCAAGCAGTGTAAGGGGTGCGTAACTGGTGGCAGCGAAGTCAGACGCAGGAGGGCAGAACTGGGTAATAACCGGAGCAGTTTAATATACATATATACAGTGCCTTGTGAAAGTATTTGGCCCCCTTGAACTTTGCGACCTTTTTCCACATTTCAGGCTTCAAACATAAAGATATAAAACTGTATTTTTTGTGAAGAATCAACAACAAGTGGGACACAATCATGAAGTGGAACGACATTTATTGGATATTTCAAACTTTTTAACAAATCAAAAACTGAAAAATTGGGCGTGCAAAATTATTCAGCCCCTTTACTTTCAGTGCATCAAACTCTCTCCAGAAGTTCAGTGAGGATCTCTGAATGATCCAATGTTGACCTAAATGACTAATGATGATAAATACAATCCACCTGTGTGTAATCAAGTCTCCGTATAAATGCACCTGCACTGTGATAGTCTCAGAGGTCCGTTAAAAATGCAGAGAGCATCATGAAGAACAAGGAACACACCAGGCAGGTCCGAGATACTGTTGTGAAGAAGTTTAAAGCTGGATTTGGATACAAAAAGATATTGCACAAATCTGGCCTTTATGGAAGAGTGGCAAGAAGAAAGCCATTTCTTAAAGATATCCATAAAAGTGTTGTTTAAAGTTAGCCACAAGCCACCTGGGAGACACAGCAAACATGTGGAAGAAGGTGCTCTGGTCAGATGAAACCAAAATTGAAGTGTTGTTTTTTGGCAACAATGCAAAATGTTATGTGTGGCGTTAAAGCAACACAGCTCATCACCCTGAACACCATCCCCACTGTCAAACATGGTGGTGGCAGCATCATGGTTTGGGCCTGATTTTCTTCAGCAGGGACAGGGAAGATGGTTAAAATTGATGGGAAGATGGATGGAGCCAAATACAGGACCATTCTGGAAGAAAACCTGATGGAGTCTGCAAAAGACCTGAGACTGGGACGGAGATTTGTCTTCCAACAAGACAATGATCCAAAACATAAAGCAAAATCTACAATGGAATGGTTCAAAAATAAACATATCCAGGTGTTAGAATGGCAAAGTCAAAGTCCAGACCTGAATCCAATCGAGAATCTGTGGAAAGAACTGAAAACTGCTTTTCACAAATGCTCTCCATCCAACCTCATTGAGCTCGAGCTGTTTTGCAAGGAGGAATGGGAAAAATTCAGTCTCTCGATGTGCAAAACTGATAGAGACATACCCCAAGTGACTTACAGCTGTAATCGCAGCAAAAGGTGGCGCTACAAAGTATTAACTTAAGAGGGCTGAATAATTTTGCGCGCCCAATTTTTCAGTTTTTGATTTGTTAAAAAAGTTTGAAATATCCAATAAATGTCGTTCCATTTCATGATTGTGTCCCACTTGTTGTTGATTCTTCACAAAAAAATACAGTTTTATATCTTTATGTTTGAAGCCTGAAATGTGGCAAAAGGTCGCAAAGTTCAAGGGGGCCGAATACTTTCGCAAGGCACTGTATAACCACCGGCATCCAGAATAATAGACAATGGGTACAAAGCACGTCGCGCACAAGCCAACAATGTGCACGAGCACTTACAAGAAACAATACCACACAAAGACATGGGGGGAACAGAGGGTTGAATACACAACACGTAATGAGGGAATGAAAACCAGGTGTGTGGGAAAACAAGACAAAATAAATGGAAAATGGATCGGCGATGGCTAGAAGACCGGTGATGTCCACCACCGAACACCACCCGAACAAAGAGAGGAACCGACTTTGGCAGGTAGCCTAGTTGTTAGAGCATTGGACTAGTAACTGAAAGGTTGCAAGTTCAAATCCCCAAGCTGACAAGGTACAAATCTGTCATTCTGCCCCTGAACAAGGCAGTTAACCTACTGTTCCTAGGCCGCCATTGAAAATGAGAATTTGTTCTTAACTGACTTGCCTAGTTAAATGAAGGGTAAAAAAGTATTGATAAGCAGATTTAAGTCAGACTGAGACTGGACTATTCAGGAAAGCCGCTGGTGTGTTTTTGGCATTTAAATGTGTGTAATTGTCCTACTATCCCAGGGTTAGTTTTTCAGAACTCTAAGGTGGGTTTTCCTCTAACTTTTTACCTGGGCCGTGCTCCTTTCATATTTATTTAAATCATGACAAACTCCCCAGTCCCTTCCCAGTGACAAGCATGCCCATAACATGATGCTATACCTGAAAATACAGAGAATCAACAACATTGCATTCCCTCCATATCACTGGCCTGTATGACAAAATGAAAAGAAGGCTGTGTAAAACATAAATTAAAAATTCGCTCCAAATCATACATTCTGTTTGCAACAAGTATTTTAAGTAGTACTGTAAGACAAAGAGGGGAAAATGAACCCTCTGTATTGTAGTGGCAGCATTATGTTATTGGTATGCGTCTCACCAACAGGGACTAGGGAGTTTCTCAGGATCAAAAGAAATATGAAAGGAGCAAACCAAGGTAAAACAGTAGAGGAAAACCTGCCTATGTCTTTTAAAAATCTAACCCTGGGATAGAGTTGTATTTTTCAGTGAGATAATTACACACATTTTAATGATAAAGACACAACAGAATGGCTTTCCAAGAGGTGTTAACAGTTTTGACAAAAACAATGGATATACAGTATGTTGCCCAAAGAGTTGTGCTAAGTCTGTAGAATCTTAGCCCGTTTTCACATTGACGATAGCAAAGGGACATTTTTCGGGAGGTTCTCGAGAGGCATCGACTCTTGAGAGACAGTACTGTTGTGTAAACTTGCGAAATGATCACGTCTCGCTCAATGTTGGCCCCTCCCAGCAGGGCAGTGTGAACAGAATTGTCTCATTGAGCGCAACACTCCTACAGTATAAATGGTAATAGCAGAGCAATGTTTTTGAAACAGCTGAAATGTACAGACATTTTTCTTATATCTTAGGTTTTAGCTGAAATTGCATTTTGAAATTGTCGCTGTTGCTGCCACTTGCTGGCTGAGCTGAGCTACAGAAAACTATGGAAGGCCATTCCCGCCTACATTTTTTTTAATGTCGATACGATCTCAAAATGTTGACATATGTAAGTCAACATTTTGAGATATGCAAGTCACACTACGTGAACATTTTGAGATAGTAGATTATACAAATAAAAGTATTTATTTTTTAATTTCTAACATTGTGTGGTGATTTTAGAGGTGCCCCCACAGGTCCCAGAGTGGTGTGTGGGGGAGTTGATTTCCTAACCAGGTAAAACTCTGGGTGTGACATAGTAATAAATCAGCTGTAAAAAACGGTTTATATGGGCTATGATGGGACCAGATTTGTTCTAATCAGGTCACATGTTGTTTTAAAAAAAACGTTTAAACAAAAGCACTTTGTCCATCTTCCCAACGCTTTTGTGCCAATATTTTTTGTTAAACCAAATCAAAAGGGCTGGGGAAAATGGCAACTCGCCACACGTTTGCCGGTGGCCCTGCTGTGCTGAACTCTGCAGCATGGAGCCACACAATGCTACAAATGAAGAAACATAACCTATATGTATCTACAGTGTATATGTATTTTATTTTTGGGAGGGTGGAATGGGCTACCACATATAACAGCTCAACATCTCAACTCCCCTGTGAATTATAGCCTAGCCACGTTTTCAGTGGCAATTTGATTTTGCCACATGTAGCCTAATGATTTGCATGATATTTATAAAAATGAGGTAGGCCTACTGCACTTTTATATTTGTATAAGAGGGTTAATTGTTCGTTTTTGATAGGATGATGTTACTTGATG
Organism: Oncorhynchus masou masou; assembly: GCF_036934945.1. Taxonomy (NCBI): domain Eukaryota; kingdom Metazoa; phylum Chordata; class Actinopteri; order Salmoniformes; family Salmonidae; genus Oncorhynchus; species Oncorhynchus masou. Next base: position 82,312,806 of record NC_088235.1, on the reverse strand, counting down.
AAGATATGTTGTTAGCTTTAGCTAGCAGTAACTGTGCTTTTGTCTTGGAGCTACAGACGAAAAAAGAATTGTCTGCACATTCTTGTGAATTGTTGCATTATTCAAGATTGTAATATGGTTTTGTTGCAATAATTACGAGTCTATATGGTAGATAAATTAAGAGTTGCTTTCTTAACATTAGTTAGTAGAATTGTTTTCAATGCTTAGCCTCCTGGCTAGTGGCTACTGTGACATTTACAGTACTTTTGAGCTGCAACGCAAGCATGTCTTTCGGTTCATGACATTCCCGTCACTAATGTGAATTCATTCACAGCTGTAATGGCTGCCAAAGGTGCTTCCACCAAGTATTAACTCTGGGATATGAAGAAATACGCAATCAAAACATCTTTGTTTTTGGGGGGGTTATTTTCTAATAGTGAAGACATCAAATGTTAATGCTTGGAGTTTGCTAAACAACATTGGCACTGGATTGGAACCGGTGCTTTGTTGAAAATAGAGCTCTTTGGCCATGCATACCAGGGGTGGGTTTGGTGTCGAAATGAGAATGCATGAGCAGAAAATAACCCCACGCATACGTATTGTAAAATAGGGTGGTGGATTTTTGATGGTATGGGGATATGTTGCGTCCACTGGTCCTGGGGCCCTTGTTACGTTCAACTGCATCATGAACTTAACCCAGTACCAGGATATTTTAGCCAAAAACCTGGTTGTCTCTGAGTGCAAGTGAATCTTCCAGCAAGACAACTTATTTTTATTTTACCTTTATTTAACTAGGCAAGTCAGTTAAGAACAAATTCTTATTTTCAATGACAGCCTAGGAACAGTGGGTTAACTGCCTGTTCAGGGGCAGAACAACAGATTTGTGCCTTGTCAGCTCAGGGGTTTGAACTTGCAACCTTGCGGTTACTAGTCCAACTCTCTAACCACTAGGCTACCCTGCCTCACCAAAACAATAACCCTAAGCACACATCAAAATCCCCCCAAAAGTGGTTAGATGGCCACAAAATCAACATTTGGGAATGGCCATCTCATAGGTGAGGTATTGAAACATATTGAAAACAGTGGTGTCAAAAATGTTTCCCCTTTTAAAGAAAAATATTACTTGTAAAACAAAATATCTTTCTCTGAGCAATTCTATCAGTATAAAATAATATAATTTCCCATTTTGGGGTAGCATACAATATAGCTCAGTATTTGAATAACTTATCTTGTACAGTATTTTCTACAGTAATTTCTTATACAGTCATCTTTATCAAGGTTGTCAATAATTTCAGACCCCACTATACATACACACACTCAGGGTTGGATTAAGAAATCATAGGCCCAAGTGCTTTATTTTTTTTTGTTATAGCCCCCCTTTTAAAAATGTAATTTACATGACACAAAAACATGAGCTGAATATTTTTTAATACCACCGAAATGAGTGACTGCTCTGACTGACTGAAAAACTGAGATCAATCTGGTCTTGAATTCATACCAACAATAGCCCAGGCTAATGAAGTGACTGTACAATATTAGGAGGAAATATATATACAGTATATATAGCATAGGCTACAGTATGATATTTAACACAGTACCAGTCAAAAGTTTGGACACACCTACTCCTTCCAGGGTTTTTATTTATTTTTTACTATTTTCTACATTGTAGAATAATAGTGAAGACATCAAAACTATGAATTAACACATATGGAATCATGTAGTTACCAGAAATGTGTTAAACAAATACTTTTATGTTTGATATTCTTCAAAGTAGCCACCCTTTTGCCTTGATGACAGCTTTGCACACCCTTGGCATTCTCTCAACGAGAGAACACCTGGAATGCTTTTCCAACAGTCTTGAAGGAGTTCCCACATATGCTGAGCACTTGTTGGCTGATTTTGTAGAAAATAGTCAAAAATAAAGAAACCCCCTTTTTTTGACTGGTACTGTACAATTTCCAATGGCACACTGACTCGCCTAATGATGAAGCCTTAGGCTTGTCACGGTGATGGCAGAGGTGCTTGTTGTGGAAATAGCCTATCTCACTTGAAAATCAGTGCCTATGTTAGCTAAGAGTTGTTAAGGGAAAAAAGTATATTGGTTCTACGGACAGATTAGCCTTCTCTTTTCAGCATTTACTTTCCCAACTGTATGTTCTTCACGCAATTTCACACGTTTTTCACGCAACCAACCAGTTCCCATTCAAGTCAGGACTGGCATCCTTTGCTCGTGTACCCACGAGTTTAACTGTCAAATTCCCAGGTTAAGAGGTTACAAAACCCTTCTATGTATTATATGTCTATGGCACGACCCAACAAGCTGTATATTTGACAACCAAGCTGCCCAAACTGTGGCCTTCCCAACTGGCAAACCGGTAACTGCCAAAATAAAGGAAACACTTGAGTAAACAAGGGATACAAAGTATATGTTACTGTATGTTGTGGGGTGTATTTTCCTGGTACGGTTTAGGTCCACTTGTAGAATCTATTCCAAGGCGCAATATTTTGCCTCTTGGGCCCCTTATGGGATTGGTGTTCAGCCCCTGACACCCAACTAACCAGTCACAATGAGGGCACCACCCCCTCTCCTCTCCCCATCTGATGATTAGCAGAGTGACAGCAGGCAGCAGCAGGTTGTCTACACCTGAGTCCACCTGTGGTTGGCGGTTGCAGTAAAAAAAAATATATATATATATATATATATATATATATATATATATATATACAGTAGATGTGTGTGTATATGTATATTTGTTTATATCCTCTTGGATGCCCCACAGGTCTGGGCCCAGGGGCTTCATCCCCGGTAAACCCCTGCATTAATCCAGCCCTGCACACACTCCCTCAAACCTCTAGGCCCCTGTCACCCACTCACCCTCTGCTCTCCTAATCCTCCTGCCACTCACACCCTCCACCCCAAACCTTCACTCATCCACTTCCCCTCCTGCAAATGTCATGTCCTGCTCCCAGGATGGTTTTGTCCAATGTGATACATTCGCCACCAGAGTAATTGGTTATGTAATGAAATGTTTCCGGGTTGGTTGATCAGAAAAGACGGTCAATTCAATATATATATATATTGAATTGACCGAATGTATCACATTGGACAAAACCATCCTTAGTTATATATATATATAGATAGATAGATAGATAGATAGATAGATAGATAGATAGATAGATAGATAGATAGATAGATAGATAGATAGATAGATAGATAGATAGATAGATAGATAGATAGATAGATAGATAGATAGATAGATAGATAGATAGATAGATCCCTCTGGCCTCAGCTGGCTCAAGGGCATGGTCAGCCAGTATGCAAACAAAGGGAACGCCATGTAGGCTTTTTAAAGAGCAGTTTTGCATTCTTATGTGCAGCACTTACTAAGATTGTTTGATCAATATGTTGTTAATACCAACTCTCAGAGGGGGTCTGCATTTCAGTCCTCTGAACAAGACAAGACCAGTCTCACCATGATATGGTTTCACATCTTATTGTATGTTTGTTGTTTCTGCAGATGCCCTAAATACACCAACTCTCCAGCTGAACATGAACATGCTTCTCATTTCCTTAGCAGGCCACATACTGCAGTAATTTGGGTTAAGTGTTTTGGTCAAGGAGAGACCACAGTGTACCCGACAGGGAGCTGACCCTGCAACTCTGGGTCAGCCGTCAGGTGTCCTAACCATTACTGCCACATAGCTGCCTTAGATAGTCTCTGAATCTCACTCCTCCCCTCCTCCCCTTCCTCCTCCTCTTCAGGGGAGATGTTGATGCTGGCCTGTAGTGCATTCACACAGGATTAGCATCAAACAGCCTCTGTGAGATACAAGAGGAGCTTGGGAGAGGCTTAGTACTAACATGCTGAGTAAGAGAGGACGTGGGCAGGAAGCGCCTTTTTACGGACAAATTTGTGCTAATTTAGCACTGCTGTTAATTTGTCCTCCGTATTCGCCCTCCGCCCCCCACCCTCTCGTGCCCCAGTCACTCTGCCTTACATCAAAGTCTAAGTCAGAATGTTGCCTTGAAATGACAGATCTGCTTCTGATGATCAGAGTCAAGCGTGGATCACCCAAGGAGAGGGAAGTGAGAGGAGAGGAGAACAGAGGGGAGGAGAAAAGGAAAGTAGCCTGCTGGAGCGTAGAAAGAGTTCTGTCTCTCTCTGAGCTCTTGGCAGGTCCCAGCAGTGATGGGCCCATTCGAGCATGCTAGGGAAACTTTTGAGGCTTTAGTGAGAAGCTGTGATGGTACGATGTTTCCCCTATATTCATTTAGCTGCGGCGGTCTCAAAATATGATTAAAAAAATATACAGTACCAGACAAAAGTTTGGACACACCTACTCATTCAAGGGTTTTTCTTTATTGTCCAAACTTTTGACTGGTACTGTACATATATTTAATTTAAATATTTTTGGGGATGGTAAAACATTGATAAAGTATGTAGAAAATATAATTTAAGTATATATTTTTGAGAACTAACAATCACCAAAATAAAAACTAGATGGTCAGGAAGAATCTAAAATTCCAAAAATGCCATGATTTGGTTTTAATGTTTGATTCGCTGATAGCATAAGAACACGGCATAAGCCATGACAACAATGTGTAGAGTTGCAGGAAACTAGCTTTAAAAATGTATCTCTGCCCAGTGTTGTTCGAGCATTTCTAAACTTGGCTATGGTAATTAGCTCATCCTCAGTTTAGTGGCAACATCATGGTCCAAGGAAGTCCGTTTCATTTAGTGGAGTTTCTTAAGTCTCTATGCTTAGTTAATAGTATACTGTAGGTTTATGAAACAAAGAGGAGCCACACTGGAGACGTGTGTGATTGTGAAACCAGTTCAACATCAGGAGGATTAGATTGGTGGAAACCAGATGCACTAGGTGATAGTAATGTAATGCTCTCTGACTGTGGTGGGTTGTTGGCGGGAGTCTTCAGTAGTAATGCTCTCTGACTGTGGTGGGTTGTTGGAGGGAGTCTTCAGTAGTAATGCTCTCTGACTGTGGTGGGTTGTTGGAGGGAGTCTTCAGTAGTAATGCTCTCTGACTGTGGTGGGTTGTTGGAGGGAGTCTTCAGTAGGAATGCTCTCTGCCTGTGGTGGGTTGTTGGAGGGAGTCTTCAGTAGTAATGCTCTCTGACTGTGGTGGGTTGTTGGAGGGAGTCTTCAGTAGTAATGCTCTCTGACTGTGGTGGGTTGTTGGAGGGAGTCTTCAGTAGTAATGCTCTCTGACTGTGGTGGGTTGTTGGAGGGAGTCTTCAGTAGTAATGCTCTCTGACTGTGGTGGGTTGTTGGAGGGAGTCTTCAGTAGTAATGCTCTCTGACTGTGGTGGGTTGTTGGAGGGAGTCTTCAGTAGTAATGCTCTCTGACTGTGGTGGGTTGTTGGAGGGAGTCTTCAGTAGTAATGCTCTCTGACTGTGGTGGGTTGTTGGAGGGAGTCTTCAGTAGTAATGCTCTCTGACTGCGGTGGGTTGTGAGCAGATGTGTTGTGGTAACAGAGGGTTGTTGTTCCTCTGAGCAAGACTTGGGTCTGACTGAAGATAAAGACTGAGGGATGGGTTACAGGCTGGAAATCAGCAGGGAGATGAATGCACTTGTTCAGGTCAACATCTGTATGGGAACGAACCCTCAGTGTGTTCAGTCCCACACACACATCTGACTCAAAGCTCAGAGCCTATGTGCTCTGTTGAACCCTGTGGAAGCACATGCACGCGCACACACACACACACACACACACACACACACACTCACAATACCACAAACACCAACGTGTTTGTGTTCATATGTGCGGCACACTGCATAATTCATCTGGGCTGCTCTGTATTAATAATGCAGTGGTGTAACACAAACAGTGAGAAGTGGAGCTGCGATCATCTGGGTCTGGGTCAAGTGAAAGAACTGCCAGCCAGCACAGGTGGCGCTTTGTCTGGAGTGTGCCCAGGGAGAGGGAGGGGTGAGAGGGGAGAGAGGAGGAGGGAAACCGGGGGAGGGAGGGGTGAGAGGGGAGAGAGGAGGAGGGAAACAGGGGGAAGGAGAGCTGAATGTGGCACTATATACAGTACTGTAGACTCCAGGCTGTATGGTTAATATAGGAGCCAAATAAATTCTGGATATGAAGGCAGATTATGACAATAAAATAAAAAATAATAAAAAGTCAAGCAAATAAAGCGATACACCATAGGATCACAATGATGTAAGAGATGAGAGGCTTCCAAACAGTATAAATCCCTGTTGTTTATACTGCAGACATCCTGTATTTCAATTTACACTGCAGGGCCATGCCAAAAGACCACACTTTGTGTGTTAGTTAGGCTCATGTGCTCTTATAAGTATTTATTGATTTTGGCACTGCGTCTCATTTGTCATTAAGCGTGCAGTGTGTTACATCTGGCTTTAAGCTTTCTGCTCAGACTGCAGTCCCACTGAAAAACAAACATGCAAATCATACTGACACGAACACTGAATCTGTGGAGTGACACACACAAACACACACACAGACAGAGAGACACAGATACAGATATACGCACACACACAGACATGATTTAGTATGCATTGAGCAGTGGCTCCTCGTATGTCACTCGTCTCACTGTCTAGTACCACCACAGTGTGAGGAATTCTCACCACGCCTCACTCTACACATTCCCCCCTGGCCGTGGAAAAACGAGAACCCTGTTGGGGACTGGAGCATCTGGAGTATCAGCCCCTCCCCCTCCTCCTCCCTCCTCTCATCCCTTTAATGACATCAGAGGCTCTGCTCGGTGAGTGGACCCCCGTGGTGGAGGGTCAGAGGCTGAGGCACCAGGTGCAGGGCCAGGAGCTGGAGCCACACTCACTGGGACAGGAGAGGGGAGGGAGGGGGGAGTGGGTCACTAGGGATTTACATGTATAGGGATAGTCCTCACTGCACTCACACAGGTGACAGGAATAATATACATGGTCAAGGTTCAACTGGATCTGCTATGGATTGGCATGCTGCTTATTAACATGACATGGTAATAAGGGTCGTACTACTGCAGTTAAACGAGTCCTGGTTGAAAACTCAAGGTTAGCTGGGATTACCATCTGTCAATCAATAGCTGGTGTGAGCCAATGGAAACTCTTTGATGCGGCAGGCATGCAGACAGGGAGCTTCCATAGGCCTGAATAATGAGGTGATTGACAGTGTTAATGATGTGATAATTCCTCCCATCATGCATTGAGAAGCCTAATTTCACCTCGCAGTAGGATAATAAATCACAGACGATCCATACTGATTTCTACCCCCCTTACTTCTCCCTCTCTGTCTCCTATCAGGACGAGTGTCGGAACTTCATGAAGGTTTTGCTGAGTCGACAAGGAGGTCTGTTTGTATGTGGGACCAATGCCTTCAATCCGCTGTGTGCCAACTATACTGTGAGTACCTACAGAACGCACGCACACACACATACACCATCTCTCTTACTCAAACAGCAGTCATTACTGCTTCGGGAAGCTGAGCACATCTCTACCTGTCAGCAGTTCAGTCATGCATCAGAGTTTAATGATTGGTGCGTCATTGATAAATGGACTATGATTTTTCCTGGAACCTAGAGCTCAATCACAAACACCATTAGGCATATTGCTTACTTGCACATTTACATCTTATTTGCCTCATTTGTTCAATACCTAAGGCAGAGAGAGACCGAGGCCCTTAGCAAGGCAACAAAGGCCTGCTTTCCTCAGATATCGGTTGCTGTTGTACAATGCTTACACTTGTATGGGGAGCTTGCAGATTGTTGGGTTCTGAAAATATGAAATATACTTATTCATGTCACTGAGGGAGAAAGGGGACTGTATAACGTTTACATTCTGTCCGGATATGTGGGACGAAAAGAGACACAGTCTGGTAGGAGTCAACATGCCAGCCGTGAGTTGGGGAGGAGTGAGCAGAAGTCAGGTCAGATGACGTGAGGAAGAACAGATATCACTAAGGTTCTGTCTAGCAGCAGAGATGCATTGGCTGCTCAGATGTGTAGGAGGAGGCTCAGCATAGGAGGTAGGGTTAAATATCAGTGCTTGTGTGAATGTGTTTTTTGTCTTATGCAGCCGTATGACCCAATCAGGGAATAACCATGGTTTGAGCTTTATTAAGGGTCCGTGAAATGTTATAAGGTTCATTTATAACCTAACAAGATGATCAGAGTACAGAGACGAGGGCTGGGAGAGTGTGAGCCAGAACTGAAGAGGAGGCTGAACTGAGGAGGAGGCTGTGCTTATGATGAATCTGGATGGTTAGTTTCTTCCCCTCTGGTGAAACCCAGCCAGGCCAGTTGGAAGGAAAACGCTAAGTGGTTGTACTGCTCATGTACCTGGAGCTGCTCACCACCCGACCCACTCTGTCCTGAAAGGGGATCAGACGTACCCCATTTACCTGTTCCATATCACAACCACATCCTTGCTCTGCCAATCAGACAACAACAGAAAAGTGTGCATAAATATGAATCATTTGCTCAGTCGGTTTCTCAACGTTCCTCCAGAATATCTATTAGCAGAGAGGGAAACGGGGAGGGAGAAAGGAGGAGGTGGATGGGGGGGGTCCAGTTTCACCATCAAAGGCTTTCAAATAAGTGATATGTTCAGTCTGTCACGTCTCCAACATACCAGCACACTGACTCCCTCCTCTATACCTGGCCCATTATCTCTGGCTGTTAATGACACTAAGCAGTGCAACCTGCGCTGGGCTGACGTGCTCAGGGCTTCTCCTGGGACTAGTTAGCAAACCTAGGCTTTATTTATAGCTAGTTTTAATGACAACCGCAGTATTTCATTTATTTAATTAATTTTCAATCGGTGATGGTGTGTCTGTGTGACGATTTCGCCTGTGGTTGTTTAGCTGCATGCGTTTCAAAAGGTTGTGTTTGTGTGTATTTGTTCCATTTGCATAATTGCAGAGGGTGAATAATAATATTGTGAATATTTTATAATATATGCTAATTGCCATACTCTGTGGGCATGTACAGGTAACTACCAAAATAATGGAAACACTTGAGTAAATGAGGGTTTAGAAAGTATATTGAAAGCAGGTGTTTCCACACAGGTGTGGCTCCTGACTTAATTAAGCAATTAACACCCCATCATGCTTAGGGTCATGTATAACAATTTTGGGCAGGCCATTATTTTGGCTACTATGGCTATGCCCCCATAGGATGACAATGCCCTCATCAACAAGGCATGTGTGGTCACTGAATGGTTTAATGAGCATGAAAATGATGTAAACCATATGGCATGGTCATCTCAGTCACCCGATCTCAAACCAATTGAACACCTATAGTATGAGAGATTCTGGAGTGGCACCTCAGACAGCGTTTTCCACCATGGAGTTCCAGAAACAGCATTGAAGCTGTACTGGTTTGTGGTGGCCCAACGCCCAATTAAGACACTTTATGTTGGAGTTTTCTTTATTTTGGCAGTTGCATGTATGTTTACTGTATGTGAAGATGAACTTCACTCTGTTTTCCAGCAACATTATATAGTATAGTGAACTGTTTGCGCGTGTTCTTTCCAGGGAGACACTCTGGAGATGGTGGGAGAGACAGTCAGTGGGATGGCCCGCTGTCCCTATGATCCTAAACACGCCAACGTGGCTCTGTTCGCAGGTTTGGAAACACTCATTGCTTTAAACACCTCATTGTGTAGCTGCAGTAGTTCCCAGTCATCACACAATCTTTGGTCGTGGTTGAAACAATAGGAAACCTTTATTGCACATTACTGAGCAGTAGAAATAGAGGGATTTGTCCACTCTGTACTAGAGGCTCTGTTGCACAACTGTAATTAATCTCTAATGTACTTATACATTGTTCATTGATCAACAGTCGAATGCATTGAGTTGTGTAATGTAATGTCAAACTACCTTCTGCGATGTTCTATGCTGTGATATGAGCTGTTATTATGCTGTGTTATGAGCTGTCACTATGCTGTGTTATGAGCTGTCACTGCTGTGATATGAGCTGTCATTATGCTGTGATATGAGCTGTCATTATGCTGTGTTATGAGTTGTCATTATGCTGTGTTATGAGCTGTTACTATGCTGTGTTATGAGCTGTTACTATGCTGTGTTATGAGCTGTCACTATGCTGTGTTATGAGCTGTCACTATGCTGTGTTATGAGCTGTCACTATGCTGTGTTATGAGCTGTCACTATGCTGTGTTATGAGCTGTCACTATGCTGTGTTATGAGCTGTCACTATGCTGTGTTATGAGCTGTCACTATGCTGTGTTATGAGCTGTCACTATGCTGTGTTATGAGCTATTCCCATTGTATCTGTGTGTTTTTTGCCAGAGGGGAATCTGTTTACGGCCACTGTGACGGACTTCCTGGCGATAGACGCTGTGATCTACCGTAGCCTGGGGGACAGTCCTGCACTCCGCACAGTCAAACACGACTCCAAATGGTTCAGAGGTACTTCCACGTGTATTTATTTGTGTGTGTGCGCGTGTGTGTGTGCATCTGTGTGTGTATGTGTCCGCCTGCGTGTGTGAATTTGTTTGTATTTGTTTGTGTATGTTGCCTCTGTTGTTAGAAGGCTCTGTTTATGTCCACATCACTTACTATCAGGATCAATATCTGTGTCAGACTCACTGCATTGCCTTAGTCAGCAGCATCCCTGCTGAGGTCAGAGGATCCAGGGCTGAGAGATCAGGTCTGCTCTGTGTCTATATGTGGCTGGATGGCCTGAGTAGTATTCAGTAGGAACCAAACAATAACAGGTTTTGAAACTGACAAAGAAAATGAGCCTCCTCAATTTAAAAAAAATAATTCTCAAAGTGTATGCCTGCTTAGCAACGCTGGTGTTTGTGTCTGGGATTAGGGAGTTATCTGACTCGGTCTCTTACAGCTCTATGGAGATGTGTTTGTTGTGTAACATGGTCCTCTCCCATCCTTTGCAGAGCCCTATTTTGTCAGTTCAGTGGAATGGGGTCCTCACATCTACTTCTTCTTCAGAGAGATGGCCATGGAGTTTAACTATCTGGAGAAGGTACGAGACAAAATGGTAAAGCTTTGGACACGCCCCTCTGTGTCGTGTGTCTGCCTGCCTGGATGTTCCATCTCATGTTATTATTCAAATGTCAATACCAGCCTGGTACTTCTGAGGATCTTTCCCCCTGTATCTGTGCTGTTTGATATCTAGACGGGAAAAAGCTTTTTCAAAATCGCTCCAAATGGCATCAGTCATATCAGAGTGGAAATACGTGCTCATGCAAAAAAATATGACCATAGCAAGAATCCTTTTTATCTAATAAATTAGCAATTCACATTTGGTGGAAATGTGCTAGCGCAGGCATTTTGTGCTGCATGTTTGCAGGGCTCACAGTAAGTGGATACTTACACTGTACCACAGTAGTTTGGGGTGAGATGGTCCAAAGAAGCAGTTTTCAAATGCACTGACGTTTTCATGAAAACTAGATCTTAATTTGACCATTTTAAAACAATGTGTCAAATGTGGAATCATGCATCGCAAATACTTTACATTTTTATGAGTTCACCCAAGGGCTAAAAAGGTTTTTATCTTCATTTTGAACGATTGTTCTGACTTAAATCTGTCAAACTTTATTATACATTCTCCATGAGTATGATCCCATGAATATTGCAACCACTAAATCTACTGTGTGAAATATGTGTGCTTCCAACTGACCCAGCATGGAAAACTCTGTGCATAGTCATTGATGTGTAGTATGGTGCGAGTTCATTGACTGTTCTATCTGTTCCACGTGCTTGCGTGCACGTGTGTTCAGGTACAGGTGTCTCGGGTGTCTCGGGTGTGTAAGGGGGACCTGGGTGGCTCTCAGAGGGTGTTGGAGAAGCAGTGGACGTCGTTCCTGAAGGCCAGACTGAACTGCTCTGTCCCTGGAGACTCCCACTTCTACTTCAACCTGCTCCACTCCACCAGCCCTGTCATCAGGATGCACGGCAGGGACATCATCCTGGGAGTCTTCTCCACCCCCGCCAACAGGTACACACACACCGGCAGACTGACAGAGGTCCCTGAAGAGAGGGAGATGGTTAGGGCTTATGGGGGAAGATACAGCTCTCGATTAGGCGGAACACATTTATTTGCTTCATGGGTTTGCTTTTAGAGAGGAAGACAGTTAACAGATTGGAGTGATGAAATAGAAAGAAAAGGAATGAGGGATGCTGCCGGGTAAGAGGAGGAGTAGATGAGGTTGACGATGGCTGCAGAGAAAGCATGAGGGAGCACAATAAACAGACTTAACAGCACAAGAGAGTAGACGAAATATGTGTCTCCTGTGTTATATACCATATATCATGCAGAAGTTTCAGGCTACCGTGTGTGTGTGTGTGTGTGTGTGTGTGTGTGTGTGTGTGTGTGTGTGTGTGTGTGTGTGTGTGTGTGTGTGTGTGTGTGGTGAATACAGAGCAGACTCTAATAGGAATTCAACACAGGTCTCCCATGCAGATGAGCCAGCAGGATGCCTATCAGCAGAGAGCAAACCTCAACTAATGCCAGCTCTAATAACATCCTCTACTCATAATGGCTGCTGTTGTGGCAGCCAGGAGAGGAAGAGAGAGGAGGAGGAAGAACCCCTCAAACCCATTCAAGGACAAGGAAGTCAATAATGGGAAACATCTGCAGCGCTACCCCCCGCCACCCTTTAAGAGTTAAAACTGTTTCATCAGCTGTATCTTATCTTTGGGCTGGGGGGATGGGAGGGCTGGGAGGGATGGGAGGGCTGGGAGGGATGGGAGGGCTGGGAGGGATGGGAGAAGGATGGGGGCTAGATGGGAGCGGTGCACCTGCAGAGAGAGATGGATGGTTTATACAGCGCCAACAACAGCTTACAGATAACACTGTGACCAGCGTGTCAGGGAGAGGCCCAGCTGAACACACACTACCTGCCTAGGCACCGCGCCGCCACTGTGCTCCATTATAAATCAGAGAGAGAGAGCGAGAGGGAGAGCGGTACGCTGTAAACCTCCCCAACACCGTGTGGTCCGCTGCAGCATACTTTTAAAGCTCTTACCAGACATATTGCTTTTGCCGGTTGCGTGTGGTGAGCACCGCAGGGAAGAGGGTTTGGGAAATCTGGAGTGGCCATTTTGAGATAGTGTATCATCTCCCGCATGTGCACATTTGCTACCAGTGTGGGAATTGTGGAAAAAGAGCTCTGGTTTAAGAGTTTCCCACCAGCATCCCTCAATGTTTGCTTGTTATTAATTATTTTATCATGCCTACAAAGCCAGGATAGAGTTTACAGCCCCATGAAGCTTCCTGGTCTGTGGCATTAGCTAGCTAGCCTAGCAACTACACCAAATCCTCCTTGGTTGACTGGTTGACAGTTCAGTGTGTCCACCTCTCCTACCTCTGGTCTTTCCTGTCTGAGGGGATGAACAGTAGGCTTGGGTTTCTTCTAAGCGCCTGATCTTTCTCACTGCACTGCACAGCCCAGCCAAACCTCCCGGAGCTGCAGGAGGTCAGGGATCTATAGGAGCAGTGGGGGCTATGAGAGGAGGATATGAGAGAGCCTCTGAGCCTGCAGGTAAAGGGGAGGGGTACTTTTTATAGCGGCAGGATAGAGAGACAGACTATTTGAGAAGATAACATGGTGGTGAGCCAAGCCCGGCTAGGCTATGCTATACACTAGCCTGGGGCTAGGCTACTTGGCTACTGTGCAAGGTGGGCTTAGCAGTACTAGACATGGCCTGAAAAGATGGTGCCTCGGCTGGAGAAGTTCCTCCAGGGAAGAGCAGGGCTCTGGGGTGAGTTAGTCACGTATGCTGCTTTTTGTTTTTCAAAACTTGGCACCGAGGCTCCAACGCTGCGTACAGAGCCCTCAGCGCACCGTAGGCTACAATAGCCTACATCGACTTTCCCTCCATTTCAGAGGGAAACAGCTGTGAAGCGAGCTGTAGCCTATTGCGTGTTTATGTGTCTGTTATTAAAGGATGTGAAACGATGTTGCGTATGAATTACAGGGGGCAGTTTGAAGAAGCAAATCCCATTTGAAACATCCTTGCTTTCTCTGTTAAATCTTACTAGATGCTGTTTAAATCAAACAGGCAATAGCAGATGACCAACAGCAATTTGGGAATATTGACTAATTGCCCCCCTGATGGCCCATCAGGTGTCGATAGGGGCTCTTAAAGTATTCAGATGATTGGTTAGAATAATCGTTCAGAACACACACACCTAGCCTATGGTCAATCAGCACACAGTTGTCTGGACACTTTCCAGGTCAGTCACATTCTGTCTTCTTTTCATATCAAAAACTAATGCAACTGGTAGTCTATTAATAGGCTACAGTCAGACTTGACATATTGGTGCCAATCACTAGTATCCTAATACTCCTCCAATGTATGGAGCGATTCGGTGTGCTGCTGACAAGTTTGAGGGAATCGGCCAGATCACGCCTCAGTGCCTTACTGAAGGCACTTCCTATCCAACATATGCTGTCTGAGTCTGGTTTTCAATGAAATACCCTAGGCCTAGTTTTATTATTGATAATAATATTATATTGCAAATTGTAAGAAAATAAATCACTACCAGGTTAAAATAACTTTTCTTTGTTTCTTCTAGACTATTGAATATGTGCATTTTTTCCTATATTACTTAATTAATGTATTAGTAAACTTACGGATTAGGCTAGTACATTTTTCAAGTAATCCTCCTTATTCTGTCTACAAGGAAGGAAATGAAAGGATTGCATATAATTTCTGTTCAATCACATGCAGCTCAGATACTATATCTTTGTCTATAAAAATATATAGCCTGTTTTCAGTCACCCGGGGTGCCCCACCAGCCAGCCGTGAGCACGTGGACGAAAGAGTCGCCTACGAAGGAGTTCCGCTTCTTCTGCAGCATTCACTGTAATACATAACGCTTTGTGGCGGTGCTTCGGAGTTAGTCAGAGCAGGGGGCCCTCTGGAGACCCAGCCTCATAGGAGCCATTAGGATGACATGGTGTCAGAGGAAGGCGTCTCCAGTTGACAGGAGAGCAGTGAGGCTGTGCCACCAGGGAGATGCGGTGGCAGTCACAGCTGGATACCTCCCCTGGGCCCTGGGTTGAGGCAGGAGATGAATAAATACTTGGTCCTTACCAGGTGGAGAGACAGAAAAAGGTGGAGAGACAGAGAGACAGAGAGGTGGAGGGAGAAAGGGAGGGGTGGAGGGACAGAGAGAGGTGAAGGGGCAGAGAGAGATGAAGGGGCAGAGAGAGGTGGAGGGGCAGAGAGAGGTGGAGGGGCAGAGAGAGACGGAGAGAGAGAGAGCTGGAGAGACAGAGAGAGACGGAGAGACAGAGAGA
Organism: Oncorhynchus masou masou; assembly: GCF_036934945.1. Taxonomy (NCBI): domain Eukaryota; kingdom Metazoa; phylum Chordata; class Actinopteri; order Salmoniformes; family Salmonidae; genus Oncorhynchus; species Oncorhynchus masou. The sequence goes on along the minus strand of NC_088235.1, from coordinate 82,297,551 downwards.
GACGGAGAGACAGAGGTGGAGGTAGAAAGGGAGGGGTGGAGGGACAGAGGGAGATGGAGGGACAGAGAGAGGTGGAGGGACAGAGAGAGGTGGAGGGACAGAGGGAGGTGGAGGGACAGAGGGAGGTGGAGGGACAGAGGGAGGTGGAGGGACAGAGGGAGGTGGAGGGACAGAGAGAGGTGGAGGGACAGAGAGAGGTGGAGGGACAGAGAGAGGTGGAGGGACAGAGAGAGACTGAGAGACAGTGATAGACAGAGACAGAGAGGTGGAGAGAGAGAGGTGGAGGGACAGAGAGGTGGAGAGACATAGAGAGACATAGAGAGGTGGAGAGAAAGCGGATAAGAGAAGTATAGAAAGACAAAGCAGAAAGGTTGAAGAAGGTAAATGTGTGTGCAGAGAGGGGGAAGAGACATAAAATATGTAAAGACCCAGGTGAATAAAATAAACAATTCTCTCATCTTTCCTTGAACCTTGGCCTAGACTGAAGAACTCATTCCCCTCCACTGGCCTCCATCAGCTGTCATGCTATAACCGGAGCTGGGCTATAGAGAGCTGTCAGTCTGCTGGTTAAACTGTGAGGGTGTGGTTTGGCATGAAGTCTGACCCCTCCACCGCCTCCTACAGCCTGTACTGACTGTCAGTCAACCCTTCTCACTACACATCAAATTTGAACGTCCTTTATTTGCACAATTCAACAGCTGTACATAGCCAAACTGATGCCAATTCATTTCAAACAAATGAGCAAAGAGAGATCAGAAGAAAAACAGAGGATGAGGTGATGAGAGAGCAAGAAAGAGCAGAGAGAACAGAGAAATTAAACAGGGAGAGAAGAAGGAGAAGAGGACAGACTACAGAAATATAGAGGCAAAGGCAGGGAAGGCTGCCAGGCAGTTGGAGAGAGGTTGACCTGGTCAAATTATGTATTAGGTTAGCATGTAACCCTGCTGGAAAATGCCTCTGGTTTCTCAGCAGAGAGAGGCTAAACTCAGACAGCTTACCCAAACAAACAGTTCTCAGAGATCCCTGGATACCTACTCCAGCAGGCCTAGGGGCACAGGGGCAGCGCAGGGAGAGAGCCCATAAGCCCATCTGTGGGTTTGTGTCAAGACCTGAGCACAGGCACTACTTGACCTTAACACTGGAGCAACGGAGTGTTGGAGGGAGCAGCAAAGTGAGAGTGAGAGAGCCTTTCTCTCTGCTGCTTTCTCTTTGTCCCCCTGTCTCTGCAGTGCTCTCTCACTTTCTCTCTTTCTCCCCCTCTCTCTGCAGTGCTCTCTCACTTTCTCTCTTTCTCCCCCTCTCTCTGCAGTGCTCTCTCACTTTCTCTCTTTCTCCCCCTCTCTCTGCAGTGCTCTCTCACTTTCTCTCTTTCTCCCCCTCTCTCTCTGCAGTGCCCTCTCACTTTCTCTCTTTCTCCCCCTCTCTCTGCAGTGCTCTTTCACTTTCTCTCTTTCTCCCCCTCTCTCTGCAGTGCTCTCTCACTTTCTTTCTTTCTCCCCCTCTCTCTGCAGTGCTCTCTCACTTTCTCTCTTTCTCCCCCTCTCTCTGCAGTGCTCTCTCTCACTTTCTTTCTTTCTCCCCCTCTCTCTGCAGTGCTCTCTCACTTTCTCTCTTTCTCCCCCTCTCTCTGCAGTGCTCTCTCACTTTTTCTCTTTCTCCCCCTCTCTCTGCAGGGCTCCCTCACTTTCTCTCTTTCTCCCCCTCTCTCTGCAGTGCTCTCTCACTTTCTCTCTTTCTCCCCCTCTCTCTGCAGTGCTCTCTCACTTTCTCTCTCTCTCTCTGCAGCTCTCTCTCACTCACCCTCTCACACCCTCTCTCCCTCTCTTTCTCCCCCCTCTCTCAGGGTGTAGTGTCAGAGTTAGGAAAGGGAAAAGAGAGTAGGCGTGAAGTGCTCGGCAGGAACTGAGTCACTCCCTAAGGTTCACTTTGTGCTGTACCAGAGAAGTCCTCACTCAACAGACTCACACAACTTCTTAGCAAAAACATGAGGTCTCAAAGGGAAGAGAAGCTCTCGGAGCAGGAGAGAAAGAGAGACGCTAGTATTCACCCACTGTTGTCCTGACATGGCTCTCTCTCTCTCTCCATCTCTCTGGTGTACACCTCCATTAACTACCACACTCAACACTACAGTAACAGTATTGTAGCGCTTCGTTCAGTGTGGGGGGACTTAGCTTCTTTTCACAGCAGATGTTCCATTCTGGGTCAAGAGTTCAATAGGAGTTTAGCAACAACCAAGGTGTGCAAGCATTTTACTGGAACATGCTGTGTGGTCTCTACAGTATTTCCACTGAGTATTTCCTCATTTGTTGACTACTTATTTCCTGTGTATTCCCGGATTCTAACACACAACTTCCATTTTGTATGCCAACTTCAATGTCATTCAGGATATAAGCTTTATTGTCCATTTTTATATATATATTTTAAATTCAACCTTTATTTAACTAGGCAAGTCGGTTAAGAGCACATTTCTATTTTCAATGATGGCCTACCCCGGCCGAACCCGGGCCAATTGTGCGCCGCCCGGACTTCCAATCACTGCCGGTTGTGATACAGCCTGGATTTGAACCAGGGTCTGTAGTGCCGCCTCTAGCACTGAGATGCAGTGACTTAGACCGCTGCTCCACTCTATCCACCCCTGCCTTATCCAATGTATCTGGTTCTCTCTCTGTAGCATCCCTGGTTCGGCTGTGTGTGCGTTCGACATGGAGCAGCTGGCTGGGGTGTTTGATGGGAGATTCAAGGAGCAGAAATCACCTGAGTCTATATGGACCCCTGTTCCTGACGAGCTCGTTCCCAAGCCAAGGTACAGTATTGCCTTACCTGGCAATCATCTCCTGGCTCATTTTGATGTACTCTATGTGAGTCTAAAGTGTAAGAGTGTAAGACACCATTAACTGACCACAGATAACACTGAAATGGATCAGTAAGGGGGAGCCTGTGCCTCAGTATGGGGGAGCCTGTGCCTCAGTAAAAGGGAGCCTGTGCCTCCGTAAGGGGGAGCCTGTGCCTCAGTAAGGGGAAACCTGTGCCTCAGTAAAGGGGCAGCCTGTGCCTCAGTAAAGGGTCAGCCTGTGCCTCCGTAAGGGGGAGCCTGTGCCTCCGTAAGGGGAGCCTGTGCCTCAGTAAAGGGGAGCCTGTGCCTCAGTAAAGGGGAGCCTGTGCCTCAGTAAGGGTCAGCCTGTGCCTCCGTAAGGGTCAGCCTGTGCCTCAGTAAAGGGGAGCCTGTGCCTCAGTAAAGGGTCAGCCTGTGCCTCAGTAAAGGGTCAGCCTGTGCCTCCGTAAGGGGAGCCTGTGCCTCCGTAAGGGTCAGCCTGTGCCTCCGTAAGGGGGAGCCTGTGCCTCAGTAAAGGGTCAGCCTGTGCCTCAGTAAAGGGTCAGCCTGTGCCTCCGTAAGGGGGAGCCTGTGCCTCCGTAAGGGGGAGCCTGTGCCTCAGTAAAGGGGAGCCTGTGCCTCAGTAAAGGGGAGCCTGTGCCTCCGTAAGGGTCAGCCTGTGCCTCCGTAAGGGGAGCCTGTGCCTCCGTAAGGGTCAGCCTGTGCCTCAGTAAAGGGTCAGCCTGTGCCTCAGTAAAGGGTCAGCCTGTGCCTCCGTAAGGGGAGCCTGTGCCTCCGTAAGGGGGAGCCTGTGCCTCAGTAAAGGGGAGCCTGTGCCTCAGTAAAGGGGAGCCTGTGCCTCAGTAAAGGGTCAGCCTGTGCCTCAGTAAGGGGGAGCCTGTGCCTCAGTAAGGGGAAGCCTGTGCCTCAGTAAGGGGAGCCTGTGCCTCAGTAAGGGGAAACCTGTGCCTCAGTAAGGGGGAGCCTGTGCCTCAGTAAGGGGAAGCCTGTGCCTCAGTAAAGGGGAGCCTGTGCCTCAGTAAGGGGAAACCTGTGCCTCAGTAAGGGGGAACCTGTGCCTCAGTAAGGGGAGCCTGTGCCTCAGTAAGGGGGAATCTGTGCTAAACCCTGTATTTCACCCTCCTCCAACAGGCCAGGGGGCTGTGCTGTCCAGGGTTCCAGGTTCAACTCATCCAATGGTTTCCCTGATGAGATGCTGAACTTTGTGAAGACCCACCCCCTGATGGACGAGGCCGTGCCCTCACTGGGACAGAGGCCCTGGATCGTCAGGACCATGGTCAGGTGAGGCTCTGTGATCGCATCAGTGGACATCACAGACTCAGAACTAGGAAACCTTTCGCACACTTTTTTTTATTTATTTTACCTTTATTTAACTAGGCAAGTCAGTTAAGAACAAATTCTTATTTTCAATGACGGCCTAGGAACAGTGGGTTAGAATGACAGATTTGTACCTTGTCAGCTGGGGTTTGAACTTGTAACCTTCCGGTTACTAGTCCAACGCTCTAACCACTAGGCTACCCTGCCGCCCCAGACATCCTGTGCTCTTTCCCTGCATCCTGTGCTGTTTCCCTGAGACTTGTACACTTGTATGGCTTCATACCATTAGACACCATAGGAGTCTACTGCCATGTCTCAGGGCAAACTCATACACATACACACATATTTGCATGGACACAAATTAGCCTCTGGGCTGGTTCTCCTTCTGTTTATGCCGGTCAGTTGATCCGCTCGCTGTGAGAGTTTGCTACAGGAGGCAAGCAGCTGGGATGCATCAAACTACAATGGCCACCAGCCGAGCTAGAGGGAGGAGACTATTACTGTGACAAGTTGTATGTGGAATATGAATTACCCAGTGGAACGACTTCTTCTATTTTAGAACAATGACTCATATACACAGGACTTGTGTAGTTCAGCTACGGTGCTGTTGTTTCAAGACAAGTCCATTCATCTGAATGATATTAATGACTGCTCTTGGTAATTAGTTCTGTATATAAATTGGATGACTATTTTACTGTGTAAATTTCACTTAGTGAATGACCGTAAGAGGTATGCAGATTGGTTGTGTCCCAAATTGAGCCCTAGACACTACCCTATTTGATAGGACCATGTAAACTTAGTTATTGTAACATAAGCTCCAATATGCCGTTTGATAGGCTAGATGGAACTATCTCTATATTGCTAACTCAAATCCTGTCAGATCAACGCAATAGCCTATTGGTTAATCAGGACACGGGGTCAAGAGAGGATTGGGTGAAAAACACAGTGTCTCTATATCATCATCTTGTCTTCTTCCCCTTAGGTACCAGCTGAATAAGATGGTGATGGACACGGAGGCTGGCCCCTACAGAAACCGCACAGTGCTCTTCCTGGGCTCCAGCCGGGGGACCATCCTCAAGTTCCTGATCGTCCCCAACCGGGACAACACCGTGTCCAGCAGCAATGTCTTCCTGGAGGAGCTGGAGGGCTTCATCCCTGACAAGTAAGGGTTAACAGGTTACAGACAGTCTCTAATGGGTGCTGTTGTGATGGTCTTATTAATTATCTCTAAGTGTTTCACTGTAACACATGCATGGGACCGCAGGGGGGGATAGGAAGCAAACAGATGGGGTATTACTTGGTTATCTTTCAATGAGCCCAATTAGAAATGTTTAAGCAAGAGTCTCCTAACTGGAGCTATGGCAGCGGTGCTGCTAATTGTGCCCCCTGATCTATTCTCTGCTCAGACTGAGGGGAAAACGGGGCTCATTTACTGTAGTAAGAAACACTGTAGCACAGCAGCACAAACCTCGTTGGCAGGTGAAAGGAGGTTAAAACCGTTACTTCCCACCCTTCAAAACAACGCATTCATGTAGGCGTCAATGTGAGGTTCCATTCCACCAACAACTAAATGGGGAGCAGAGGAATCAGATCAGAGGGCAGATGAGTTAAGGCTGCAGCAATAGTGGTGGTGGTGTCGGTGTGTGAGTGTGTTTGGGGGTGATTTGCTGTGCTGTGATAGTGGTGTGGCTGTGAGCCTGGTATAGGGGTGTGTGACAGGGCTTGCAGTCACCCTCACAGCAGGGAGCCAGCTAATCAGGAGAGAGGGAATGGAGTAATCAGATCAGCCTTCTCCCAGCCTGCCCTTCCTTAACCCCAGACTAACTCCCCTAATGGGCCCAGGGTAGATAGACGGCCCCCGCCACCATCGCAGGGGCAACGGGAACACATCACAGATAGAGATCCTCAAAGCCCAAATTGTTTTTTGATTGGCTGTCTGACATAATGATTATATTTCATATTTTCGACCTGGTAATGAACCATGAAATGACCCGGGGGAAACGGAGAGATTAATGGGCCACACTTTCATTATTTCTCAACCTGTCTCCATTTTACTTATTTTGTTTACTTATTTAGTTGTTCTTTCTCTCTCTCGCTCTCTTCTCCCTCCCCATCACTCGCGCTCTCCTTCCGTCAGTCTGGTTTCTCACATAGTTTGTTTGCTGTGAGGTATGACTAACAACTTGATACTGTAGTGTGTGATACATTTCCCCTAATGACTCCTCAGCTGCGAGCCATGTTTATTACCATAAACCATCTAAATAAGCCCATGCAGGAGTGAACATATGTATATAAATATATATAAATCCAGCCTACAAAGGCAGGTGTTTGGATAATATGGAAGTGCTAAGTACCAATTAGAGCCCATGCCGGGTGTAGCTGGTGGCTTTGATGCCCATCCAACCCCAGGCCTCAGTCATCAGCCATCAACACACTGCATACTAAAGATGACACTGTGACAAAAGGCTTCTGAAGGCCTTTTACTGCTTTCACTTTGATTGTTGTGCTTTTAGTCATAAACTGGTTTGAGTTATACTTAATGAAGCAGTGATGTGTTGTGTTGATATGATGTGCAGTGAGATCATGTAGTGTTGTGTTCAGTTAGTGTGTGATATGATGAGATCAGCTAGACCTCATCATGGTGTGATGCGGCTTAGCCGACTGTGTGTTGTGCAATAAGGCAACACTCTCACTGTCTCTCTGTGTGTGTATGCGTTTTTAGGTGTGGGGAGGACTCTCCGCAGGCGAGGCAGTTGTTGTCCCTGACTCTGGACTGGGTGAGCCAGTCTCTGCTGCTGGCCTTCCCCTCTTGTGTGGTCAGGGTCCCTGTGGCACGATGCCAGCTCTACTCACGCTGCATGAAGTAAGTCACACACATCACACACACCTTTCATCTCCACACACACACATCACACACAACTTTCAGCTCCACACACACGCACACACACCCCTCACCCACACCTCTGTAGCCCACACACACCTCTCAGCCACACCTCTGTAGCCCACACACCTCTCAGCCACATACAGCATATCTGTAACACATCCTAAGCCCCGCCCACTACCAATCATTACAATCACACCTTTAGTCAGGCCCTAAACCATCTGCCAACTTATACAGCCTACCCTCGGTGCACCAAACTACTTTACCACATCCCCAAGCGCTCTTCGACAAATCAGTAAATCTATTCGGCACAGTACATGCACATACACACACACTAACACACACACACACACACACACACACACACAGACGTCTTACTCTCTTGCTCTTTGGCCTTGCTGACGACTCACCACTGAGTCGTATTGCCTTGATGCCAACAGACTCTAAACCTAGTGAGGCGTGACATACAGTAACGTATATGTCAAACATGTAAATGTGTTCAATGAATCCATGGTGTCTCTCTGCCCTGGGTGGTGCATCACTAAAGACTGTATTTACTCTGTTTATCTCCAGGAACTGCATTGCCTCCAGGGACCCCTACTGTGGCTGGACCAGAGGAAGCACCTGCTCCTTCCTCAGGCCCGGGACCAGGTGAGGTGCTGGGGGGGAACGAGGGCACAGCACTGGCCTCTGTCTGGTTCCATGTCTGGTCCCTGTCTGCTATCGACCTGCCCCGTGTCTGGCCTGTACCTTTGTCTTGTTTCTGTCTGGCATCCGTTTGACCTCTGTTGTATCTATACCTGGTCTCTGTCTGGGTCTCTGTCTGGGTCTCTGTCTGGGTCTCTGTCTGGGTCTCTGTCTGGGTCTCTGTCTGGGTCTCTGTCTGGGTCTCTGTCTTGGTCTCTGTCTTGGTCTCTGTCTTGGTCTCTGTCTTGGTCTCTGTCTTGGTCTCTGTCCGGGTCTCTGTCCGGGTCTCTGTCCAGTTCTCTGTCTAGTCGATGCCTGGACCACCTTGGTTGCTGTGACACTCTCTATTTATACTGAGTGTTATGCCTAAGCTCTGACAGAGCCTACAGTTATAAGCCTGCAACACAAGCTGTGGCTAGGCAAACATGTCCTCATTTAGTTATCCTGTCAGAGCGAGCTGTGTACATTTATTCATCCAGGAGATCTGCTATTGCCATTGTGTGTTCACAACAATGCTGCATTCTTCAACACAGCTTGATATCCATAGCTGGGTGTACATCTTTGTCAGGGTTGCGTTGCTCTTGTACGCCTGCCACAGAACGATTCCTGGCTGTCTTGGCAGCTCACCTCTTGTTCTGGGCTGTAAACCTTCCCACTCCCTCCCGCTCTGCCTCACGTCCGCCCAGCCCAGTGAAATCAAATCTCTTTTTAGAGAGGCAGCTTATTGAATTATGTGTGCAAACACAGGTACAGTGCCAGCAGTTACAGACAACAGAGCCTTAAAGAGCACCTTATGGCCTCACCGTTATACAATTAAGGGCCCTGTGTTGTGATTTGATTTAGCAAGGGCGGTCAACCTGTCCATTGATCCTGTATCAAGTGATGTTCTCGTTTGAGGATAAATTCCATTTGGAAAAGTGAAAACGATGCTGGGTGATGAAAAAACTCTCCATTGTTTGCAATGTAAGACTGTAACATGGACTATATTGGAACAAAGATAATTAGGATCTTACTGATTAGTATATCTGTTGATATTGTTTTATTACTGTAGGTGTTTTGCGTCTGTTTATTAGCCTTCATATTTCCTTCAATTATAACTGTACCTGTAATCTGGTCTCCTTTAGACTCGGGGACAATAAATCCTTAAACTTATTCACATTCTCACCATTAAGGGTATTGTGACAAAACGTTGCCTTCTTTCCCAGCTACACTAAAGATTACAGCCTGCAGCCTTCATTTACCCAACACAATATACCCTATGAGGGTGAGCAATATATAACCCTCCAACCACTCCAGTGTAAACTTACTTCTCAAAGTTATTCTCAGGCAGTGAAACACTCAGTTGGCCTTTTTGTTGTTTGGGGCTTTTCAACTAATTGTATAGCTGGAGACGCATCCCAGTGAGCTATCTCTGGTTGTGGCGATGCAGCCTTCCCTCTAGCCTTGAGCACTTCCCATGTTTAAATTACCTCATTGGAAGAACAAACTGCTGTTATTTCTCCTCTTTAGAGGACCTTTATGGTATTTATTTTATTGTATTTTACCTTTATTTAACTAGGCAAGTCAGTTAAGAACCTTGTTAGCTCATGGATTAAAACTTGCAACCTTTCAGCTGGTAGTCCAACGCTCGAACCTACCCTGCTGTATACATTCACAGTCTAACTAGCTGATGTTGCTGTCTCCATGGGAGGTCAATGCGTTTGGTCTGGTCTCACTGCTGTTGGAACTCACCCATTTTTTAAAATGTATTATAATTTTTTGTTGTTGAATTTTACCCCTTTTTCGTGGTATCCAATTGTTTAGTAGCTACTATCTTGTCTCATCGCTACAACTCTCAGGAGAGACTAAGGTTGAAAGTCATGTGTCCTCCGATACACAACCAAGCCGCACTGCTTCTTAACACAGCACCAATGTGTCAGAGGAAACACCGTGCACCTGGCAACCTTGGTTAGCATGCACTGTGCCCAGCCTGCCACAGGAGTCGCTGGTGCGCGACGAGTCAAGGATATCCCTACCGGCAAAGCCCTCCCTAACCTGGACGACGCTAGGCCAATTGTGCGTCGCCCCACGGACCTACCGGTCGCGACCGGTTGCGACAGAGCCTGGGGGCGAACCCAGCTGGCACTGCAGTACAGCGCCCTTAGCCACTGTGCCACCCGGGGGGCCCTGGAGGCCCTGGAACTCACCCATTTTAATTGAATTTTAATTTTGTCACTTCATCATATAATGTCAAAGCCCCTTTTGATTTTCCAAGTTCTCCTATTAAAAAAGTAGAAATGGTAAATTAATTTTTAAGTACGAATTGAAAGATCCAGACCAGCTTTCAGAGTGGGGGGTATACAATACAGTATTATTTCTCTCAACTCCACACAAAAAAAGCATTCCTGTCCTTTGCTGGTACAATGTTTTGTTTACCTGAGAAAAGCAGAGGTTTCTGTCAGTGACCAAAGCTTGCAGTAGGCCTATGTATTGTTTATGTGTGAATTGATAAATGATCGTCTTTCCCCTCTTCCAGACTGCCGTTCGAGCAGGACATAGAACATGGGAACGTGTCCCACTTGGGCGACTGTGATGGTAAGAGAAGTGTTTCTTTCTGTTTATTGCCATCCTGTAATGTTAAGCTGTATTTGTGTTGATTCAGTGTTTCTTACATAACTGCCAACTCTAGGGTAGAACATCATACACTACATTTTACATTTAAGTAATTTAGCAGACGCTCTTATCCAGAGCAATTAGGGTTGAAAGCCTTGCTCAAGGGCACATCAACATATTTCTCACCTAGTCGTCGCTGGGATTTGAACTAGTGACCTTTCAGCCCAGTGCTCTTAACCTCTATGCTACCTGCCGCTTCTACTGCTGTCTAGCTCCATATTATCATTAATAATCAATCAAATGTATTTTATAAATCCCTTATTGCATCAGCAGTTGTCTCAAAATTCTATACAGACCCAGCCTAAAACCCCAAAGAGCAAGCAATGCAGATGTAGAAATCCCCATGTATGTTTTACCCATATTTGTTTTCTCCTCTGTTTACTCTTACTTTTAGCAATGTTCAGAAGCTCTCTTTTTCCTCTTCTGTAGCTTTGCTTTGTAGTTGTTTCTACTTCTGGTTAATTATTATGCGTCTCTGGGTATCCTCGCCTTGATGTTTTCCTAGTTGCTTTCTGATATGAAAATGATGGCGGCACAGCAAAGCAAAGCGATCCCTCAGACAGAAATCTCCTCGGCTCCCTGGCTCTTTTGATCCCACCGCTACTTCTGATGAGGCATTCGTGCAAATGAATCCTCCGCCTCTTCAAGTTCTCCAAGTTCATCTGCCATGCACCTGGAGAGCCACAAAGATCAATATTACATAAGTCTTCAGAGGGGCTGTTTGAAGATGCTCCCTCACCCCTGGAGCCCTCTGCACCACCCTGGACCCTGATCACTGTCTGTCTGGGGGTGCTAGTCCGGTGGCTTATGACTCTTCCCCTAAACTTGCTTGACCCTGTGTCGGTCAGTATACATAAAGGTGCATTAGCCTCAGCACCCAGCGTCTCTTTGAGGATGTTGCCAGGATTCTCCCATCTGATCTGTCTTAGATAATGGTTCTGATACTGACATGAGAAACGCGTGGCAGTCCTGACTACTGCTGACAAAGGTGGTGTTGGTTGTCACAAGATGAATGGTGCTGAATAGCCCTGTGTATGCTTGCCAAAAGGATGCGCAAGCATCATATCAGCTGCCAGAATCATTAAGCTCTGTGCCTTAGAAAGTGATGAACTTGTGCTTCAATTTCTTCCTCTGTCTGATATTGATGCTATTTTAGTTTTTACAGCACATAGCTTCCCCAGTGTAAAACACTCAGATGGTCTAAACAGATCTCTGAAGCCATCAACCTACTCAATAGACAGTCTGAAGAAGACAAAAAGCTGCAAGTAGAAAATAAATCAGTTATGACTTTCATCATTCAGTGTTACTATTTGAAACCTGTGAATTGTCACATCAGTCCATCACACACACACACACACACACACACACACACACACACACACACACACACACACACACACACACACACACACACACACACACACACACACACACACACACACACACACACACACACACACAGGTGTGAGTCTGCAAAGCTCTGAGGTAGATTAGACAGAAGAATCTCAGCTGAGTCCATATACCTCTATCTGACATATCCCACCTGTCTGAATATCCAGCAGGCAGATAGAAGAGAGCCTGCTATGCTCCATCCATCTCTCTATGGGGTAATGCAACATTCATCACCCTCTCCCTCCCTCCTCCTCACTCTTTCTGAGTGAGGGAGCATAGCTGGGCTCTGCAGCTCCTCAGTGGTGACACTGCACACGGCCGAAGCCACAGCCAAGTGCAAACCAGACCACACTCCCTCCCCCCAAGCCAGGCCTGTCGGCGACCCACAGAGGGAGATGGATGGACAGCTCTGATAACTTGCCTTTAACTGCCTCTCCCTCTCCTTAGCCAGAGAAAAGTAGCCGCATGAAGGAAAGGAGGGGGAATCGATTTTCATCTGCTCTTTTGGCTCGATTTGAGTCAAATAAATATCAGGAGTGAAGGAAGATGGTGATGAAGGGGTGAGGATGGAGGCGTGGCAGAGCTTGGGGTCCTGGACAGGGCCGCAACAGATGGAGTGAGGAGGCTACCGCCGTCTCTGGTGTCACCAAGTTGTCAATGCTCCTGTTACCGACAGCGTGACGAGGCAGTAACTCTGCCAGGTGACACATGGAGGCTGCCTGCTCCTACTCTCTCACCTTGCTTTTTCTCCCACCTCTTTCGCTCTCTTTCTCACTCTCTCGCCCTCTACCTCAACTTCTCCCTGTGTAGTATCAAAGGTTCAGTGCATGTACACTATATCCCATGGTGGTCTACCGCAGCCCAGTCCAAGATAAGAGAGCAGCGGTCGCTGTCCCTCTTCCTTTACACATCAACACAGAGATCTTCTTCAGAGATCAGGACAGGAGCTTGTTATGCCTGTCTCCTCTAAATCAGGCCTGATCAAAGCAGATGTAGACAACACAGCTTTTAATTGAGCTGACCTGTGGTGAAGGGCTGCTCAGTCAGTTGAGTCCAATCAGAGGTGTGTGTGTGTGTGTGTGTGTGTGTGTGTGTGTGTGTGTGTGTGTGTGTGTGTGTGTGTGTGTGTGTGTGTGTGTGCGTGCGTGCGTGCGCGCGCGCGTGCGTGTGTGCGTTTTTGCATGCGCTTGGCTCTATCCTACCTCGCATCAGGCCCACAGCCTACAACTCAATCACTCTGTCCCCAGAGCTTCCTAAGCCTACTGCTGGATGTATACTTCTAATCATGTTTACATTGAGCCCAGTCAGTTCTGAAACCTCCCCTAAACATGTCAGGTAATAAATTCCAGAGGTGTAAAAACAATAATGAGCAGGATTTATCTGTGGTGTCAACGGATGGTCTAACATGTCAGCTCCACTTACCAGCGTTTATTGCCCCACACGGCCGCAGAGTTCAGGTTTTCCAGGTCGTGACCTGCCTGGCAGGAGTATTGGTTTCAGCAGGGTAAGCTCGGCTAAGTGTTGGGCTAGACTTCAACCGTCTACTATTTCATTTGTTGTAAGGGACCTTTAGCTCTCGCAAAATGTTAAACAAAGTCAATAAGAAAAGGCTAGAACCCTAAAGTGATGCCCCAGCTAACAATTCTAGGGAGAGGGAATGTTTTTGTAATGTAATCCCTAATGTTTGAGTGTCCAGTTTTCCGTTAGTTATGGGAACATTCTATCTACAGTTGAAGTTGGAGGTTTACATACACCTTCGCCAAATACATTTAAACTCAGTCTTTCACTTTTCCTGACATTTAATCACAGTATAAATTCCCTGTCTTAGGTCAGTTAGGATCACCACTTTATTTTAAGAATGTGATGTGTCAGAATAATTGTAGAGAGAATGATTTATTTCAGCTTTTATTTCTTTCATCACATTCCCATTCCCAATGGGTCAGAAGTTTACATATACTCAATGAGTATTTGGTAGCATTGCCTTTTAAAATGTTTAACTTGGGTCAAACATTTTGGGTAGTCTTCCACAAGTTTCCCACAATAAGTTTGGTGAATTTTGGCTCATTCCTCCTGACAGAGCTGGTGTAATTGAGTCAGGTTTGTAAGCCTCCTTGCTTGCACACGTTTTTTAAGTTCTGCCCACATATTTTCTATGGGATTGAGGTCAGGGCTTTTTGTGATGGCCACTCCAATACCTTGACTTTGTTGTCCTTAAGCCATTTTACCAGAACTTTTGAAGTATGCTTGGGGTCATTGTCCATTTGGAAGACCCATTTCGGACCAAGCTTTAACTTCCTGACTGATGTCTTGAGGTGTTGCTTCAATATATCCACATCATTTTCCTGCCTCATGATGCCATCTATTTTGTGAAGTGCACCAGTCCCTCCTGCAGCAAAGCAACCCCACAACATGATGCTGCGTGCTTCACGGTTGGGATAATGTTCTTCGGTTTGCAAGCCTCCCCCTTTTTCCTCCAAACATAACGATGGTCATTATGGCCAAACAGTTATATTGTTGTTTCATCAGGCCAGAGGACATTTCTCCAAAAAGTATGATCTTTGTCCCCATGTGCAGTTGCAAACCGTAGTGTGGCTTTTTTATGGCGGTTTTGGAGCAGTGGCTTCTTCCTTGGTGAGCGGCCTTTCAGGTTATGTCGATATAGGACTCGTTTTACTGTGGATATAGGTACTTTTGTACCTGTTTTCTACAACATCTTCACATGGTCCTTTGCTGCTGTTCTAGAATTGATTTGCACTTTTCGCACCCAGGTACGTTAATCTCTAGGAGACAGAACGCGTCTCCTTCCTGAGCGGTATGACGGCTGCGTGGTCCCATGGTGTTTATACTTGCGTACCATTGTTTGTACAGATGAACGTGGTCCTTCAGGCGTTTGGAAATTGCTCCCAAGGATGAACCAGACTTGTGGAGGTCTACAAAAAAAAATCTGAGGTCTTGGCTGATTTTTACAAAAAATCACATGATGTCATGCAAAGAGCCACTGTGTTTGAAGGTAGGTCTTGAAATACATCCACAGGTACACCTCCAATTGACTCAGATGATGTCAATTAGCCTATCAGAAGCTTCTAAAGCCATGACATAATTTTAGAGAATTTTCCAAGCTGTTTAAAGGCACAGTCAACTTAGTGTATGTAAACTTCTGACCCACTGGAATTGTGATACAGTGAATTATAAGTGAAATAATCTGTCTGTAAACAATTGTTGGAAAAATGACTTGTGTCTTGCACAAAGTAGATGTCCTAACCGACTTGCCAAAACTATAGTTTGTTAACAAGAAATTTGTGGAGTGGTTGAAAAATTAGTTTTAATGACTCCAACCTAAGTGTATGTAAACTTCCGACTTCAACTGTATGTTAGCAAAAACCTTCTGAGAACATTTTAAACATGTTTTCGTGTTGAAGTTAGGAGAACATTCCCTTAATGTCAAACAGAACTTATCTAGAATGTAGTTAATGTTCTCAGAATATACAGTATTGATGACTCATTTCATGTGTCTGTCACGCCCTGACCTTAGAGAGACGTTTTATTTCTCTATTTGGTTAGGTCAGGGTGGGATTTGGGTGGGCATTCTATGTTTTCTATTTCTTTGTTTTTGGCCGAGTGTGCTTCCCAATCAGAGGCAGCTGTCTATCGTTGTCTCTGATTGGGAATCATACTTAGGCAGCCTTTTCCCCACCTAATGTTGTGGGTAATTATTTATTTTCTGTGTGTGTTTGTGTGCGTCACGGTTGCATCACGTTCGGTTTCTGTTTACCTGTTGTTTTTGTGAATGTTTCACTTTATTAAAAGATGTGGAATTACATGTACACTGCGCTTTGGCTCATCTATGACAGGGAGTTTGAAAACAGTGAACGTGACAGAATTACCCACCACAAAAAGACCAAGCAGCGTGCGACAACTTGGAGGATGAGCTGGACCGGGGAGGAGATTATGGCATTGGACAAGACCCGGTCACGGAAGCCCGAGGCAGCACCCACATTTTTTTGAGGGGGAGGCACACGGGGAGATTGGCAGAGTCAGGGTTTAGACCTAAGCCAACTCCCCGTGCTTACCATGGGGTGCATGTGACCGGTCAGGTACTGTGTTATGCGGTGATGCACACTGTGACTCCGGTGAGCATTCACACGCCGGTGCACTCTGTGCCAGCGCCCCGCATTTGCTGAGCAAAAGTGGGCATCCAGCCAGGACGGCTTGTGCCAGCTCTACGCACGAGACCTCCAATGCGCCTCCACGGCCCAGTGTATCCAGTGCCTGCTCCACGCACCAGGCCTCCAGTATGTCTCCCCAGCCTGGTAAGCCCTGTGGCAGCTCCACGCACCAGGCTTCCAGTACGTCTCCTCCGTCCGGTGAGACCTGTTCCGGCTCCACGTACGAAGCATCTAGTGATGATCCATGGCCCGGAGCCTCCAGTGATGATCCATGGCCCGGAGCCTGTAGTGATGATCCATGACCCGGAGCCTGTAGTGATGATCCATGGCCCGGAGCCTCCAGTGATGATCCATGGCACGAAGCCTCCAGTGATGATCCATGGCCCGGAGCCTGTAGTGATGATCCATGGCACGAAGCCTCCAGTGATGATCCATGGCCCGGAGCCTGTAGTGATGATCCATGGCCCAGAGCCTGTAGTGATGACCCCATGCCCGGAGCCTCCAGTGATAATCCATGGCCCGGAGCCTCCAGTGATAACCCATGGCACGAAGCCTCCAGTGATAATCCATGGCCCGGAGCCTCCGGTGATGATCCATGGCACGAAGCCTCCAGTGATGATCCATGGCACAAAGCCTCCAGTGATGATCCATGGCCCGGAGCCTGTAGTGATGATCCATGGCACGAAGCCTCCAGTGATGATCCATGGCCCGGAGCCTGTAGTGATGATCCCATGCCCGGAGCCTCCAGTGATAACCCATGGCACGAAGCCTCCAGTGATAATCCATGGCCCGGAGCCTGCAGTGAACATCCAGGGCACGGAGCCTCCAGCAACGGTCCCCAGTCCGGAGCCTCAAGCGACGGTCCCCAGTCCGGAGCCTCTGGGCGACGGTCCCCGGTCTGGAGCTTCCGGGCGACGATCCACGTTCCGGTTTAACGGAAGAGGAGGGCTCAGCGTGCGGAGTGGGGCCTACGTCCCGAACCAGATCCGCCACCGAGGATAGATGCCCACCCGGACCATCCCCTATAGAGTCAGGTTTTGCGGCCGGAGTCTGCACCTTTGGGGGGGGGGAGGTACTGTCACGCCCTGACCTTAGTGAGCCGTTTTATTTCTCTATTTGGTTAGGTCAGGGTGGAATTTGGGTGGGAATTCTATTTGTTCTATTTCTTTGTTTTTGGCCAAGTGTGGTTCCCAATCAGAGGCAGCTGTCTCGTTGTCTCTGATTGGGAATCATACTTAGGCAGCCTTTTTCCCACCTAATTATTTATTTTCTGTGTGTGTTTGTGTGCGCCACGGTTGTGTCACGTTCAGTTTCTGTTTACCTTTTTTTTGGTGAAAGTTTCACTTTATTAACTCTTGATACTACCCATCCCGGATCCGGGATCGTGAATACAGCCTCAGGCTCATTAGCACAACGCAACGTTAACGATTTCTGAAAATCGCAAATGAAATGAAAATAATATGCCTGCTCTCAAGCTTAGCCTTTTCTTAACAACACTGTCATCTCAGATTTTCAAAATATGCTTTTGAACCATAGCAAATCAAGCATTTGTGTAAGAGTATTGCAAGCTAGCTTAGCATTTTGCGTAGCATTTAGCACGCAACATTTTCACAAAAACCAGATAACCAAATAAATAAAATCATTTACCTTTGAAGAGCTTCGGATGTTTTCAATGAGGAGACTCTCAGTTACATAGCAAATGTTCAGTTTTTCCTGAAAGAATCCTTGTGTAGGAGAAATCGCTCCGTTTTGTACATCACATTTGGCTACCGAAACGAACCGAAAATTCAGTCACCAAAACGTCAAACTTTTTCCGAATTAACTCCATAACATCGACCGAAACATGGCAAACATTGTTTAGAATCAATCCTCAAGGTGTTTTTTCACATATCTCTTCATTGATATGCCGTTCGTGGAAGCCTGCTTTCCCCTCAGAATCCCATGGAAAAATACCAGCAGCTGAAAATGACGCACCAATTTCGACGGAGGACACCGGGCGGACACCTGGATAATGTGGTCTCTTATGGTCAATCTTCCAATGATATGCCTACAAATACATCACAATGCTCCAGACACCTTGGGGAAATGATAGATAGGGCAGGCTCATTCC
Source organism: Oncorhynchus masou masou (assembly GCF_036934945.1). Taxonomy (NCBI): domain Eukaryota; kingdom Metazoa; phylum Chordata; class Actinopteri; order Salmoniformes; family Salmonidae; genus Oncorhynchus; species Oncorhynchus masou. The sequence goes on along the minus strand of NC_088235.1, from coordinate 82,279,513 downwards.
TGTCGCATTCACAGCCATATAAGGAGACAATGGAAAACAGAGCCTCAAAAATCCTGCTCAATTCCTGGTTGCCGTTTCATCTTGGTTTTGCCTGTAGCTCCTGTTCTAGGGCACCCACAGACAATATCTTTGCAGTTCTGGAAAATTCAGAGTGTTTTCTTTCCAAAGCTATCAATTATATGCATAGTCGAGCATCTTTTTGTGACAAAATATCTTGTTTAAAATATCTTGTTTAAGAGTTTCAAGAGGTTTAAAACCTGATGGGGCTCGGGGAAATACTGCCCCCTTTGGATGAATTGTGTGCCCAAAGTCAACTTTAAAAAAAACTGTCAAAAATTGCTAATATATGCATATAATAATTATTATTGAATAGAAAACACTCTAAAGCTTCTAAAACCGTTCGAATTATGTCTGTATGTAAAGCAGAACTCACAGGGCAGCCATTCTCCCAAACTCTCTCTCTCTCCTAAGAAAGTTGCTCCAACATTGACGTCATCGCCCCCACCCTTCCCAACCAGCTATGGATCTGGGAACAGTTTCTATTTCTTCAGCGCGCTCTCGTCTTTCAATGAGACGTGGAACGGAGAAAATAGCATGAGCTTTGACTGCTTGGCGGGCAAAATATTGAGGTGTCACGAGTTTTCAGGTGCGCGCTCTGTGAAAAGGGTCTTTTTTCCCAGCTTGGCTGAAGAGAGTTCGTTATGTTTGATTTAATCGCCAATTGTTTTGTACGTTAAAAACATCCTAAAGCTTGAGTCTGCACTTAGTTTGACCAGTTTAGTCGACATATAATATGTAAATTTGAAGTTTTGATGCGCAATTTTCGTGATCAGAAGTTCTTTTTGGGGTAATTCACCTGAAGATGTTAGCTTTTGCTAATACAAAGACACACCAACAGCAACCAAACGTTATATTAGGTAAGTATAACTCCTTCCACGACATTCTTGTTGAAGACCATCAAAGGTAAGGGAATATTTATGTTATAAAATTGTATTTTTGTCGAATCCAACATAGTAGAGAAATAATGCTAATGGCTGAGCGCCGTCTCAGATTATTGAATAGTGAACGAATTCTGTAACGTTAAAAATAAATGTAACACAGCGTTTGCATTAAGAAGAAGTGTATCTTTCTAAATATATGTAGAACATGTATATTTAGTCAAAGTTCATGATGTTTATTGCTGTTATCTGGCGTTAGCTGCCGGAGATATTTATAATTCCTCCGGTCATTTTTGCTGCATTTTTTGAACATGGCTCAATGTAAATGGAGATTTATGGATATAAATTGCATATTATTGAAAAAAACATAAATGTACTGTGTAACATGTGCTATTACTGTCATCTGATGAAGATTTTCAAAAGGTTAGTGAATTATTTTTCTTTTAATCCTGCGTTTGTGATTGTGCTATTTTGCATAGCCATGTGGCTACATATTGTATGTTTTCCTAGTGGTGGTTTAACATAAATATGTGCTATGTTTTCACTGTAAAACATTTTAAAATTCTGACATGCTGGGTAGATGAACAAGGTGTTTATCTTTCATTTAAGCTATTGGACTTGTTAATGTGTGGAGGTGAAATATTTTTAAGAATATTTTTGCTTTCCCTGCGCCACCGTTTGGGCTGAAGGGGGGTGTTCCTAGTTGGGAACCTGTAGCCCCATCAGGTTTTAAAAGATGTGGAATTACATGCACGCTGTGCTTTGGCTCATCTATGACAGGGAGTTTGAAGACAGTGTACGTGACAGTGTTCTCTGAGGCCCCAGGGAAACAGGCCCCAGGGAAACAGGCCCGAGGGAAACAGGCCCTAGGGAAACAGGCCCCAGTGGAACAGGCCCCAGTGGAACAGGCCAAGGGAAACAGGCCCTAGGGAAACAGGCCCTAGGGAAACAGGCCTAGGAGCTGAGCTGACACTTTCATTACAGGGATAATGCACTTTACTGTTTGACCAAATAATGGTTAACAGCCAAACAAATATGGTTTTGAAACATTTGATTGAGGTGACCTTGTAATGAATGTTCAGCTCGCACTGATGTGACTAATTAAATGTTTTACTCGCACAGCCAAGTCAAAGGGTTGCAAAATGTGACTAAATTGTTGCAGTCTTGACCATTTAGTTATACTGTAGATATATTGTAATCAAAGTTCTGTCATAAGTAGTGGTCTGATAGATTGCAAAAAACTAACTAGCTAGAATTATCAATCGGTTATTACCTGAGTTTATATATTGGAATGATGTACTTTCAGATGTCTCTTGAGTCAACTTGTGGGTGCAAAAACAGTCTTCTCCTGTAGAAACGTTGCATTCGATCTTGTTTGAATTTGTTTGTGTTTCGTGGTCATTGTTTCTTTTATTTATTAAAACACTCACTCCCTGAACTTGCTTCCCGACTTTCAGCACACTTGTTACAGTTTAACAACTAATTTTGTCAGTATTATCATAGACGCAATTAACACTGAGTCCCACTGGCACAATCCCTTGTTGTTCCAAGTCAGCACATTACAAATCTGCCTTTTTCCAGAAAGACGTCACCGGGAAGCCGATTGTGTTTCCGTCTGTGTGAATTAGTGGCATATATTCAAAATTACAGAAAAAGAACAAAAAGAAACATTTCTTTTGACTCTCTGTGTTTCATAATTTTCCTTCAATTCACAAGAGGCTGAATGTTCTTCACCTGAGAAAGCATCCGAGCGAACAAAACAGTGCCACTCTGTCTCTGTATGTGTAGACCATCTATCTGATGCTGTCTGATGCAAAAGAGTATGACATTGTTGTCACCTCAACTGTGAATGGTGCTGGTGCACCAAAAAAAGTGTCAAGTTTGCCAGTTTGCCAGTTTGGATTTGGCTTCCCTCCAATCACATCGCATCGAGAGCATACGTCATTGACAGAAACAATTTGAATTGTTGCATCTCTTTGTGTTTCTGCACTCCAGTGGCTAGCTGGCTAGCTAAAACGGGCCTTTTCCTAAATTATACATGGATGGAGCTGTCAAATGGCTCCTCCGACAAACCATCAAACAGGCAAAGAGTCAATACAGGACTAAGATCATATCGTACTACACCCGCTCTAATGCTGTCGGATGTGGCAGGGCTTGCAAACTATTACAGACATATGTTGATGATGTAAAGAATGTTTGCTGGTCTGCGATGTGTAATGAGGAGCAACCAGACGCTGCACTTGATGCATTTATGAAACTACTTATTCCAGTTACTAATAAGCATTAAGAAAATGGCTGTAAAAACTGTTAAATTCCCTTGGATTGATGATGAATTGAAAAATTGTGTGGTTGAGAGGGATGATGCAAAAGGTATGACATTAAGTCTGGAAGCCCAAATGATTGGCAAACGTACTGCAAAATAAGAAATCATGTGACTAAATGAAATAAAAAATAAACTACACTATGAAACTGTAATAGTAAAAAAGCTTTGGGGCACTTTTTGGGGAAAAAAGCCAACTCAGCTCCTTCATTCATTGAATCCGATGGCTCATTCATCACAAAGCCCACTGATATTGCAAACTACTTTAACTTCTCTGGGATATGTGGAACGCTAGCATCCCACCTGGCCAACATCCAGTGAAAATGCAGAGCGCCAAATTCAAATAAATTACTATAAAAATTAAACTTTCATGAAATCACACATGCAATACATCGAATTAAAGCTACACTTGATGTGAATCCAACCAACGTGTCAGATTTCAAAATGGCTTTACGGCGAAAGCAAACGATGCTATTATCTGAGTACAGCACTCCAGCAAACAAACAGAGACACAATCATATTTGAACCCGCCAGGCGCGACACAAAACGCAGAAATAAAGATATAATTCATGCCTTACCTTTGACAAGCTTCTTCTGTTGGCACTCCAATATGTCCCATAAACATCACAAATGGTCCTTTTGTTGGATTAATTCCGTCGATATATATCCAAAATGTCCATTTATTGGCGCGTTTGATCCAGAAAATCACCGGTTCCAACACGGGAAACATGACTACAAAATATCTCATAAATTACCTGTAATCTTTGTCCAAACATTTCAAACAACTTTCCTAATACAACTTTAGGTATTTTGTTACGTAAATAATCTAAAAAATTTAAGACGGGATAATCTGCGTTCAATACCGGAGGAAAACAAAGTGTAGCGAGCTTTCAGGTCACGCGCCTCTAACAAAGAGTACACTTCTCTCTACCCTCGTTCTGAACAGTGCTACTTCTTCATTTCTCAAAGGAAAAACCCCAACCAATTTCTGAAGACTGTTGACATCCATTGGAAGCGATAGGAACTGCAAGCAAGTCCCTTAGAAATCTGGATTCCAAATGGCAAGATAAGCAAACATAGGGATGACATGCCAGCAACAAACGTTGACACTACACATCCAAGTATATCAGACCAAATTATGGAAGACAAGAATTGTATGTTTGAATTCCGTAAAGTCAGTGTGGAAGAGGTGAAAAAATGATTGTTGTCTATCAAAAATGACAAGCCACCAGGGTCTGACAATCGAGATGGAAAATTACTGAGGATAATAGCAGACGATATTGCCAGTCCTATTTGCCACATCTTCAATGTAAGCCTACTAGAGAGCATGTGCGCTCAGGCCTGGGAGGAGCTAAAGTCATTTCGCTACCCAAGAATAGTAAAGCCCCCAGCTCAAATAGCCGACCAATCAGCCTGTTACCAACCCTTAGTAAACTTCTGGGGAAAATGTGTTTTGACCAGATACAATGCTATTTTACAGTAAACAAATCGACAACAGAATTTCAGCATGCTTATAGGGAAAGTCACTCAATAAGCACAGCACTTACACAAATGACTAATGGCTGAGTGAAATTGATGATAAAATGATTAATGGGGGCTGTCTTGTTAGACCTCAGTGGAGCTTTTGGCATTATTGACCATAGTCTGCTGCTGGAGAAACTTATGTGTTATGTCTTTACACCCCCTGCTATAATGTGGATAAAGACTTACTTGTCTAACAGAACACAAATACAAATACAGACTACAGAGGGAAGCACAGCCGAGAGCTGCCCAGTGACACTAGCCTATCAGACGAGCTAAACTACTTCTATGCTCTCTTCGAGGCAAATAACACTGAAACATGTATGGGAGCACCAGCTGTTCCTGAAGACTGTGTGATCACACTCTCCGCAGCCAATGTGAGTAAGACCTTTAAACAGGTCAACATTCACAAGGCCGCAGGGCCAGACAGATTACCAGGACGTGCACTGCGAGCATGTCTTCACTGACAATTTCAACCTCTCCCTGTCCAAGTCTGTAATACCAACATGTTTTAGGCAGAGCACCACAGTGCCTGTGCCCAGGAACATGAAGGTAATCTGCCTAAATGACTACCGACCCGTAGCACTCACGTCTGTAGCCATGAAGTGCTTTGAAAGGCTGGTCATTGCTCACATCAACACCATTATCCCAGAAACCCTAGACCCACTCCAATTGGCACACCGCCCCAACAGATCCACAGACGATGCAGTCTCTATTGCACTCAACACTGCCCTTTCCCACCTGGACAAAAGGAACACCTATGTGAGACTGCGATTTGATTAGATGGAGAATTTGGGCTTGTGGTTTTACTTAATTTACTTAATTCTCCATACTGGCCAATGATTAGATCTTGTGATTCTGATCTAACCATTAATTCATACATTGTTGTGCCCCTGGCTTGAGAGGGTGAATGTTCAATATGTGGATAGATGTAGAAGGCTAATATTAACTGGCTAACGTTGCCCATCAAATTAAGTTAGGCTAGCGAGAAAGCATTTCAGCCAGGTAGCAGGACAACAACAAATAAAATTGTGTACTGTATGACAGAGTGATAGACCGTTTCGTCAACATGAAAGAGAGAAGGGTGGCACTGGCATTTCTCTACAAGTCGGGGGAGTCAACATTTTTCTACTTGCACAAACACACAGGCACGCGCACAGGCACACACAGAAATCAGATCCATGGACAGCGGCATCATATTTAGCTTTTGTTTTTGGTATCTTTGACTTACTGTATAGAACTAAGCATATATTATTTGATGATGTTGAAATGGTGCTGGAATAGTGGAGGCATCTTCTGTTTTCTTTGCGACTTGCGGTAACTCTATGTGGTTCTAAATTAATAGTTGTTTAGTGGTCCGAAAATGTTGGAAACATGAACTTGCTTGACCATGCTGTAGAGGATGTAACTGTTTGTTACATGCAATATGCGTATAGGACTTCACCGGACAGAGGTTCCTCTCCAGTTTTTTAATGAAACAAATGTGTGGTTGAATTTATTCTGCCACTGTGTCTTCTTATTGTCTCGGCCTTTAGGCCTATATATCACGGTTGCAAGGCATATGAACTAACAGATTATAGATCAAACAACACAATTATCACAACACACAGGTTGTAATATGGATTTCTTTCTGGCTTGGCTTCCCCAGCGATTTTACCCATGTACCGCTACTGGTGTGAACAAAGACAAAAGACAATAGTCAACTCTTACACTCCTTCGTCACTCTCTCGCCAATCGCTCCTTCCCCGCCGCCGTGAAAGCACTCAGGCATAATGACATGCCTTCACCAGCGAGCCAAGCAGTTACAGATGGAAGCAATTATGGCACTGTGAAAATATTTTCCGAAGTAAGCCAGTGTTTTGACTTGGAGAACAGCGGGTTGCAATCAGTTTAATTGAGGTCCACAGCACATCAATGAAGCGAGAGCATGAGTGAGCCGAAGCAGTTGCGTGATGTTAGCGGGTGACAACTGCAGAGCAAGGACTCCGGGGGAGTGGAAGCGGGAGGGAGAGAAAATTAGTTGGCAAATTTACGACATCGGGTCATTCTAATTGGTGCGGCTTGGTGTGGGTTAGGGAGTGTTCCTCTTTGAGGCCTGAAAGGAGACCGTAAAGACTAGTGCTATATATTTACATTGGGATAAAGATTAGTGCTTTATATTTACATTGTGGGAGTAGTAAGTACAGCATTTAAACCTCCAGATGACAAATGGGTTCCCTGACGCTGAACCCGGCTGAGACACTGCAGAAGTCCATTTCTGTCTGCTATGGGAGGGCTTGGTGACCTTGACTACGCTGAAGTCATCCCTGCTTGGCTGTCTTCGCTCCGCTCCTCACACAACGAGAGGGAGGGTGAAGCGACCCACACACAGCAGATGCCAGCCTACCATTCCACTCACACACGTCTCAACCATGGAGCAAAGATCTGAGATGCTTGAACTGCAGCTCTGACTGACTCCCCTCACTACACAAGAGGTGCGGGTTTGTGAAATGTGAGGGCCTACGTTCCTCTGCAGAGGATGAGCGGGTGGTGGGAAGGGGGTGGGTGCAGTTCGTTTCAAAAAGTGCAGCATCAATCCTGAATATCTGGAGAGATGTGAGAACTCCTGGAGGGCTTCTTCTCTTTCACTTGGGTCTCTCCTGTGAGGAGTGTGGTGAGGAGAGAGAGGCAGGAGAGCTGGGGAGTTGTGTGTCAGCCACCTGCAGGAGAGAGAGAGCAGGGAGAGCAGAGAGAGACCAGATAGCAGGGTGAAAACTGATAGGCTAGCAGCTCTTATCCGTCAGCTGGTTATCAGAGAGAGCAAGCAGCGGTCATGAGAGGCCCTACCGCTGGCTAACACACCACCATTGGGCTGCTGCATGTCAACAGGAAATAAAGAACCCCAACGATACACATTCATGTCGAACTGCAGAGTGCTGATCTGGTGAAGGATAATTGCGTTCTACAGATGTCAGATCTTAATTTGATCCCTTTTGTGCAGGAGGAAAATAATCCTGCATCGTGAAGATTTGAATAGCTGAAAAAAGATCTATAACTGCCGTTAGGGGGCAGCTGGAAGCGGTGTTTGTATATATATACAACGCCCACCATACCTCCATTGTACCTTATGTAGGGTACATGCAGGCTACAGCACATCTCGTGGGAATTCTAATGTGGATTATAATAAATGGGCATATTTGTAAGGGGTGTATGTATTTTAAGTTAGGGAAAAGCAATTGTTTTAGATCGATTGTTTTATTGTATGTTGAAGGCGGCAGTGTAGCCTAGTGGTTAGAGCATTGGACTAGTAACCGAAAGGTTGCAAGTTCAAATCCCAGATCTGACAAAAATCTGTCGTTCTGCCCCTGAACAGGCAGTTAACCCACTGTTCCTAGGCTGTCATTGAAAATAAGAATTTGTTCTTAACTGACTTGCCTAGTAAAAAAATAAAATAAAGGCAAGCAATAGGCAGAGTCAATTATTGGTTTTCCACAATGCCTGTGTGTTCCAGTGGTTACAGCCACTGACCTGGCACACATATGCCAGAGTCAACATGGGTTTGAATCCGGCCTACTGCCCTTTGACTCATAGATTAAGGTCTATTCTTGATGCATGCATTCTGTGTGGTTACAGGGTTAATTCCGCATGGAGACAGAGTTAAAACAGAAACAATTCAAATGTTAACAGTTTAGGCATTAATTCTGAGTGGTTAAAGTTTCTGCAAAGCTTAAAACAAAATCATTAAAAAAACGCCGCACCTATATATCATCAGTATTCATAGTATTCTTAGTGCTTGCTAGAGCATTGTGAACTGCCGTAGTGCAGTGGTCTATGTAGCGCGCTCCAAGCCTCATGAGTTCATACCCAATGCTGGGGGTGATTATACTGTAGTGACCAGCCTGAGCCTACATTAGGTCCAAAAGTTAATTGTGTTTTCTTTGATGTGTAAATGATCAGACAATTCATTTTACTTCTTAAAATGATTGAAATAAAGTGTCTCATCTCACCAAAATTGTCTTTGGATAGACTCAAGTGCATAAACAACTTGACAGCTTTCTGAAATGAAATATTAAAAGCCACACAATACAGGCTTTCAATCCACACCAAAGACCAGAACAATATTGATAAATTATACATAGGCTACTGCCTAACTATAAAACGTGGATGAGCATCCACACTGGAGGAAAATGTATCGTTCAACAGTAGGCCTACATCTGTCAATCAACTGATGGCCCAAATCAGCTCATGAACTCAGCCAGGGAAACACAGCAGCCTATTATTAGTTTTCACACCTTTCATTATGTAACAATGGAGAGGCTAACAGTTAGCCTACAGAATGTGGCCTAATGGAAAATAAACCAAAATAACAACGGCCTATTGCAAGCATCAATGGCACTAAGATTATCACAAGCTGATGTATCGTTAAACCATCAATACACGCTAAATTCACCCGCACAGCTGATCTCAATTGCAACCATTATTGGTCACCATTACCGCTCGCTAAAAGATGTCAGTGTTACCTTAGTCCTGCTCGCAACCAAAGTCTTTCAAGATACAGAACCAATCAAAACGTTGGACACACCTACTCATTCAAGGATTGTTCTTTATTTTTTACTATTTTCTACATTGTAGAATAATAGTTAAGACCTCAAAACTATGAAATAACATATATGGAATCATTTAGTAACTAAAGAAGTGTTTAACAAATCAAAATATATTTTAGATTCTTCAAAGTAGCCACCCTTTGCCTTGATGACAACTTTTCACACTCTTGGCATTCCCAGCTTCACCTGGAATTCTTTCGCAACAGTCTTGAAGGAGTTCCCACATATGCTGAGCACTTGTTGGGTGCTTTTCCTTCACTCTGCAGTCCAACTCATCCCAAACCATCTCAATTGGGTTGAGGTTGGGTGATTGTGGCGGCCAGGTCATCTGATGCTGCACTCCATCACTCTCCTCCTTGGTCAAATAGCCCTTACACAGCCTGGAGGTGTGTTGGGTCATTGTCCTGTTGAAAAACAAATGATAGTCCCACTAAGCGCAAACCAGATGGGATGGTGTAATGTTGCAGAATGCTGTGGTAGCCATGCTGGTTAAGTGTGCCTTGAATTCTAAGTTAAACACTGACAGTGTCACAAGCAAAGCACCATCACACCTCCTCCATGCTTCAGGGTGGGAACCACACATGCGGAGATCATCCGTTCATCTACTCTGCGTCTCACAAAGAAACCGAGGTTGGAACCAAAAATCTCAAATTTGGACTCATCAGACCTAAGGACAGATTTCCACTGGTCTAATGTCCATTGCACATGTTTCTTTGCCCAAGAAAATTTCTTCTTATTATTGGTGTCCTTTAGTAGTGGTTTCTTTGCAGCAATTCGACCATAAAGGCCTGATTCATGCAATCCCCTCTGAACAGTTGACTTTGAGATGTGTCTGTTAATTGAATTCTGAAGAAGCAGTTATTTGGGTTGCAATTTCTGAAGCTGGTAACTCTAATGCTCTGCAGCAGAGGTAACTCTGGGTCTTCCTTTCCTGTGGCAGTCCTCATGCGAGCCAGTTTCATCATTGCGCCAGTGGTGGAAAAGTACCCAATTGTCATACTTACGATACCTTAAAAGAAAGTAACGATACCTTAAAAGAAAATTACTCAAGTGAAAGTCACCCAGTAAAATAGTACTTGAGTAAAAGTCTAAAAGTATTTGGTTTTAAATATACTTAAGTACCCAAAGTAAAAGTATTAATCATTTAAAATTCCATATATCAAGCAACCCAGGCAGCACGATTAAATAAAATGTTTTTATGGAAAGCCAGGTGCACACTTCAACAGTCAGACGTCATTTACAAACCAAGCATTTGTGTTGAGTGAGTCTGTCAGATCAAAGGCAGTAGGGATAACCAGGAAAGTAAGCCCCTTGAGTCTGTCAGATCAAAGGCAGTAGGGATAACCAGGAAAGTATTCGGCCCCCTTGAACTTTGCGACCTTTTGCCACATTTCAGGCTTCAAACATAAAGATATAAAACTGTATTTTTTTGTGAAGAATCAACAACAAGTGGGACACAATCATGAAGTGGAACGACATTTATTGGATATTTCAAACTTTTTTAACGTTATGTTTTCTTTTGCAGACTCCATCAGGAGTCAACTAAAATACAATGTACAGTAGAAGAAATATTAGAATAAGCTATGTCGGTGATACAGTATTTAAAAACACAGTGTGAAACAAGAATTGACCAGTGGTTCAATGTCTCTATAACATGGGATAGCAGCGTTGGCTGTGAGTGTGTGTGTGTGTGTGTGTGTGTGTGTGTGTGTGTGTGTGTGTGTGTGTGTGTGTGTGTGTGTGTGTGTGTGTGTGTGTGTGTGTGTGTGTGTGTGTGTGTGTGTGTGTGTGTGTGTGTGTGTAAGTGTATGTGCGAGTGCCCCACAGAAGAAATACAGTATCAACCCACAGAGAAGCACAAGATTGAACTTCACTCAACTTTCTAGAGTTTACCCTGTTAGTTAACACTATTAACGTTTCCCTTTACTGTGGGAATTGTAATCGAATCAACGCAATACTAGCCACTTCCAATGCAACATACAGAAACAAAGCGAACTACGCAAGACTTAGTATGCAAAACTAACTAAGCAAGAGATTTTGTTGTAGGCAGAACGCATCAGAGTAGGATTCTATTGCATTGACCAGCACCTGTACTCTACACAGACAGTGCGGCATAACCAATCAGAGCTGCAGTTGGCCTACTTGCAAATAGACCATTGCCACATACTGTATGGATCTGTGCCATTTTATGAATAGATTGTTTTGAGATCAGAGCGAGAGCTGCATGTAGCCACGTGTGCACATTTTGTTAATTTCATTTGCTAGTTATTGAGTTATTAGCACAGTTATAGATCATGTGTAGTTAGCAATAGGGGAGTGATTGCGTCCTACAAGAGCACAAAATGGGTACATTTCTTTGAAAAGCCAGTCAGGTAAAAAAAACAAATTGAGAGGCAGTGTTTTATTTTGAAGAAATAATGGAATAGGAATAATAATGCATTTTATTTTGTAAAGGGGTTTCTTGCATCATTTCTTGCATTTTCAGTCACCTCCTTGTCTGAAGGACAAATGGATAAACAGGTTCATGTCAAGCCTTGCATGTTTTTATTTTTAATTAGGCAAGTCAGTTAAGAACAAATTCTTATTTACAATGTTGGCCTAGAAACAGTGGGCTAAATGCCTTGTTCAGGGGTAGAATGACAGATTTTTACCTTGTCAGCTCGGGGATTCGAGCTAGCAATCTTTCGGTTGCAGGCCCAACGCTCTAACCACTAGGCTACATGCCGTCCCTTATGAATGTCGGGCCTACATTGAACACCACACATTGGCTGCTACTGTAGATTGAATGAAAGAACAGCTATTTCCATGTTAAAATGTAATGGGATACATTAACTCCATTGTTTTTGATGGTAGGCAACTCTGGTAGGCCTACATTATGATCAAATAGCCACAGTAGCCTTCATGGCCACTGTTAAAACTGTAACTTAAAGCGGGTACAGCCTCAGTGTTCACGGTAAACGCATGCTGGAAGTTGCGCTCAGCAGACTTGAAATTTGCTCAGTGCCTGAAAAATATTAGAGGGAACATTGTTCATGAGTATGAGGTGTGTGTGCTAGCTTGTGTGTGCGTGTTTTGTATGAGTGAGTGAGTGCATCACCTGGTAGACCGCTAGTGATGGCTGTTAAACAGGTTGATGGCCTGGTAATAGAGGGTCTTAGGGGCCATGACGAATTTCTTTAGCCACCTGAGGTGACTCCAAATCAATCATCAGCACCTCTACAACTTGATGATTGATATGGAGTCATGCGTGGCCACTCAGTCATGGATGAACAGGAAGTACAGGAAGGGGCTCACATACCCCTGGGGGACCCCCGTTTTGAGGATCAGCATGGCGGAGGTATTGTTGCCTTCCCTCACCACCTGGGGTAGGCCCGTCAGGATGCAAACTGGGTGTCTGATGCCTCATCTTTCGGAGGATTGGCCTCATTGTGTACAGGAGGCATTTTTAGAGTCAGGACACATTTTTAAAGCCAGGACCCATTTTTAGAACCAGGACACATTTTTAGAGCCAGGACCCATTTTTAGAACCAGGACCCATTTTTAGAGCCAGGACCCATTTTTAGAGCCAGGACCCATTTTTAGAGCCAGGACCCATTTTTAGAACCAGGACCCATTTTTAGAACCAGGACCCATTTTTAGAACCAGGACCCATTAAGGAGAGGAGGTGAAACTTCAGCAACCTACTAAACCTTCAGCAATGTGTGATGGGAACAAATCCAACACTTCAACACTGAGGTGTTAACCTCAACAAATAGTAGTGCGTTTTCTCCTGCAGTCATATATCATGGTGCATACAGCCATGGCACACTAGATGTATGTCTTTAGCATGTGAGAAAGATTAAGTTGAAATTGCGAGGTACGTGATTGGGGAATGAGAGATTGAAACTCCCGGTGGATTGTTAGACCAATAACACGGCCCAAGTTTATAATTTATTGCCTGTGACGTATCTCGTGAATATTTATTAATAGTTTATACGGTGTTCTTTTCCTTTACACCTAAATTAAGGATATAAATGACTACTCAATGCCAGCCACAATTTTTTGTATTTTTTTTTAACCAGGCAAGTCAGTTAAGAACAAATTCTTATTTTCAATGACAGCCTCAGAACAGTGGGTTAACTGCCTGTTCAGGGTCAGAATGACAGATTTGTACCTTGTCAGCTAAGGGATTTGAACTTGGAACCTTCCGTTTACTAGTCCAACGCTCTAACCACTAGGCCTCGCCTGTCGTAGGATACAGGGTGTTATTGGAAACGGCATCCCTCCGAGACACACTTCTCTGAAAAACAATCCACAGCCCAGCTGTTTTATTTACCTTGAATGCAGCTGAAAGTGCTAACAGCATCCACCTTGTTAATTTGTTGCAAAAGGCTGACATGATATGAAAAGCAAGGTTAGAATGTATTAAAATAAGATATCATGTTTTGTATAACACAAACAAACCACTTAACTGACTGATGGTTTCCCGCTCAACAAATTGTCCACAGCATGGCAGGGAGCTAACTTCCCTGCAATGGATATGAATTTAACACACCCTCATTGGGGTGGCAGGGTAGCCTAGTGGTTAGAGCGTTGGACTAGTAACCAGAAGTTCAAATCCTTGAGCTGACAAGGTACAAATCTGTAATTCTGCCCCTGAATAGGCAGTTAACCCACTGTTCCTAGGCTGTCATTGAAAATAAGAGTTTGTTCTTAACTAACTTGCCTAGTTAAATAAAGGTAAAATACACTGCTCAAAAAAATAAAGGGAACACTAAAATAACACATCCTAGATCTGAATGAATGAAATATTCTTATTAAATACTTTTTTCTTTACATAGTTGAATGTACTGACAACAAAATCACACACAAATTATCAATGGAAATCAAATGTATCAACCCATGGAGGTCTGGATTTGGAGTCACACTCAAAATCAAAATGGAAAACCACACTACAGGCTGATCCAACTTTAATGTAATGTCCTTAAAACAAGTCAAAATGAGGCTCAGTAGTGTGTGTGGCCTCCACGTGCCTGTATGACCTCCCTACAACGCCTGGGGATGCTCCTGATGAGGTGGGATCTCCTCCCCGACCTGGACTAAAGCATCCGCCAACTCCTGGACAGTCTGTGGTGCAACATGGCTTTGGTGGATGGAGCGAGACATGGTGTCCCAGATGTGGTCAATTGGATTTAGGTCTGGAGAACGGGTGGGCCAGTCCATAGCATCAATGCCTTCCTCTTGCAGGAACTGCTGACACACTCCAGCCACATGAGGTCTAGCATTGTCTTGCAGTAGGAGGAATCCAGGGCCAACCACACAAGCATATGGTCTCTTCAAGGGGTCTGAGGATCTCATCTCGGTACCTAATGGCAGTCAGGCTACCTCTGTCGAGCACATGGAGGGCTCTGCGGCCCCCCAAAGAAATGCCACCCCACACCATGACTGACCCACCGCCAAACCGGTCATGCTGGAGGGTGTTGCAGGCAGCAAAACGTTCTCCACGGCGTCTCCTGAATGTCACATCTGTCACATGTGCTCAGTGTGAACCTGCCTTCATCTGTGAAGAGCACAGGGCGCCAGTGGCAAATTTTCCAATTTTGGTGTTCTCTGGCAAATGCCAAACGTCCTGCACGGTGTTGGGCTGTAAGCACAACCCCCACCTGTGGATGTCGGGCCCTCATACCACCCTCATGGAGTCTGTTTCTGACCGTTTGAGCAGACACATGCACATTTGTGGCCTGCTGGAGGTCATTTTGCAGGGCTCTGGCAGTGCTCCTTGTCACGTAGAGTAGGCCAGAAGGCCAAACTGGACAACCCAACCTCTACCAAAACAAAAAGATGGCGGAACCGCAAAAGTTCTTCTGTGCAAAGGTGTTTATTTACAAGTGATTCCGGAACAAAAAACAACAGTACTGCCATCAACATCTACCTTAGGGGACAGCTTAAAAACAATGCTGCCCCATCCACAGCTCAATCCAAATTGCCTCTCCATGACTAAAAGAGAGGCTCCTTTTGTAGGGCTAGCCCCTCCCCTCAGAACAATTAACCCTAATTAATTAATCAATTAATCAATCAAACCTACATTATCTCTCAAATATGAACATTGACAAGTGTGAAATGCATGCACCAAGACAGAAGTTAATTTGTGTGTCGACCCACATTGTTAACTTATCTTATAATGGCGCAGGGAGGAGTGATGAATATGTGTGTGCGTTAAAGAACCAAATTCTGCCCGCGGCCAGTGACGGACTTCTACGTCATATTACCTTCCTCCTCTCCTGAAGCGACCATGTTCGGGAGCCTTGATAGGTAGTCCGCAGTAACGTTCTCTTTTCCTGCCTTGTGACGGACACAGAACCTGAAGGGCTGGAGCTCCAGATACCACCTGGTCCCACGAGAATTCCGGTCCTTCATGGTCTGGATCCAGGTCAGTGCTCTGTGGTCCGTGTGCAGGTCAAATTCCCTCCCAAGAAGGTAGTAACGGAGGCTATCTAGGGCCCACTTTATAGCCAGGCACTCCTTTTCGATTGTAGAATACCTGGTTTCCCTGGGCAACAGCTTCTGACTCAGGTACAGCACAGGAAGCTCTTCCCTTGGCTCCCCTTGGGCCAGTACAGCTCCAATTCCTACAGCCGAAGCGTCCACCTGCACGAGAAATCTCTTCTGAAAATCAGGGGTCTGGAGAACAGGGAATGAGCACAGTCGTTTTTTCAGTGTCATGAAGGCTTCCTCACACTCCTCAGTCCACTTCACAGGGTTGCTGGCCCCCTTCGAAGTGAGGTTGGTCAGAGGGACAGCGATGGTCGAAAACTGTGCAATGAATCTCCGGTACCACCCTGCCAGACCTAGGAAGGACTTCACCTGTGTCTTGGTTCTGGGTCGAGGGCTATTCCTGATGGACTCCACTTTCTCCACCTGAGGCCGAACTTCACCCTTACCCAGCTGGTAACCCAGGTACTTTGTCTCCTGTTTCACCCACTCACACTTCAGGAGGTTAAGCGTGAGGCCTGCTTCATGGATCTTCCCCAGGACTCTGCTAAGATGCTGTATGTGCTCCTCCCAGGAGTGGCTGTAGATCACCACGTCGTCCAAGTAAGCAGCACAGTAATCGTCACAGTCCTGGAGGACCTTGTCCATCAGCCTCTGGAAAGTCGCAGGGGCCCCATGAAGGCCAAACGGCATGACCTTGAACTGGAACAGGCCCATTTGGCGTCCGGAATGCAGTGTAGGCCTTGGATTGTTCATCCAGGGGCACCTGCCAGTACCCTTTGCAGAGATCCAATGTGGTGATGTAATGAGCTCTACCTATTCTCTCCAGTAAGTCGTCAATGCGGGGCATGGGATAGGCATCAAACTGGGAGATGGCATTCACCTTACGGAAGTCCATGCAGACGCGCAAAGAGCCATCCTTCTTTGGGACAATGACAATAGGGCTGCTCCATTCAATTGAAGATGGCTCGACAACATCCATCTCCATCATGGTGTGGACCTCTTCCTTGAGGGCTATCACCAGCCTCTCAGGCACACGGTAAGGATGCTGGCGGACAGGGTTCTGGCCAGGTTTCAAACGAATGACGTGTTCTAGGACTTTGGTTCTTCCTGGTCTCTGACTGAAGAGGGCCGGATACTTGCCAAACAGCTGCTTCAGCTCATCTTGCTTGTCTTCTTCCAGGTGAGCCAGTATGACTTCTGCTCGTTCTTTCCATGCCTCTGTGACCCCATCCGACTCATCCTCTTCTACTCTGCGGACCAGAAAGGACTTTCCTTTGGAGAGTTCCTCTTTCTCCTCCCAGGCCTTGAGAAGGTTCACATGGTAGGTTTGCTTCTTCTTACCCTTGTCCGGGTGCAGCACCTCGTAGGTCACTGGGCCCATCTTCCTCCCGATTAGGTACGGTCCTTGCCATTGCGCAAGGAGCTTGCTGGTAGACGAGGGAAGGAGGAGCAGGACTTTCTGTCCTGGCTCAAACTCTCTGTGGCGAGCGTGCTGGTCATAGCCTCTCTTCTGGGCCTTCTGGGCTTGCTGAAGGTTTGCTCTAGCTTCCTCTTGGTACCGTTCCAACCTGTCTCGCATCTGGAGGACATACTGGACAATCCCCTGTCCTGAGGTAGCTACTGGGGAACCTTCCCAGCACTTCTTCAGCAGGTCCAGTGGTCCTTGCACTGGCCATCCATAGAGGAGTTCGAATGGCGAGAAACCTGTCGATGCCTGAGGCACCTCCCTGTAAGCAAAAAGCAGAAAGGGTAACCACTTATCCCAGTCTTTACCAGTGTCAGCCACAAACTTCCTCAGCATGTTCTTGAGCGTTTGATTGAATCTCTCTACGAGCCCATCCGTTTGGGGATGGTAGGGAGTAGTCCTCAAGCCTTTAATGCCCAGCTGTCGGTGGAGTTGAACCATCAGTCGCGAGGTGAAGTTTGTCCCTTGGTCCGTCAGGATTTCATCTGGGATTCCTACACGAGAGAAGAGCTGAACAAGAGCACTGATTATTTTTGGAGTGGTTATGGAACGGAGTGGGAAGGCTTCTGGGAACCGGGTGGCATAGTCACAGATCACCAATATATACTTGTAACCTGCACTACTCTTCTCCAAGGGTCCAACAATGTCCATTGCAATTCTCTTGAATGGGGTAGAGATAACTGGCAGTGAACATAGAGGAGCCCATTCAGACCTACGGACAGCACTGGTTTTCTGGCACGTGGGGCATGATTTGCAGTATTTTTGTACATCAGTATACATGGAGGGCCAAAAGAAACGGGAGCCTAGCTAAGATAGGTCTTATGTTGCCCTAGATGGCCTGCCCATGGAACTGTATGTGCAAGGTTGAGAACAAGTGGTCTACAGGTAGATGGCACCACCAACTTCCTGCTATCTGCCTCTGACCCAAGGTAGAGTATGTGGTTGTCTACTGTGTAAATCCCCCCACATGAAGATTGACTGTCCCCAGCTAAGGCCTTGTCAAACAAACATTTCAAGGTTGCGTCAGACTTCTGCAGTGTAGCAAAATTTTGTGGAACATCCCATTGCACCTCTAACCCAGACACATCAGCAACAGGTACAGGGGTTCCCACATACTTCTCAAGACACCGCTGGCGGCGTGACTTTCTGGGCCCTTTGGTTCCCCCTCGCACAGACTATCACACAAGTCAGGCAGAGGTTGTAAACCAGCTTTGGCCTGGGCACGAGTGACAACTGAACATGCCATCTGAACATCAGACTGGCAAACTGACTGCCCATATAGCTGACCCCCACACTTCCCAACAGATCAGAGAGTACAGGCACATCCCTCCCCAAAATCATCTCAAAAGGTAGCTTCTCCATTACCCCAACTTTGAGGAGGTATTTCTGACCCTGATTCTCAACTGTGAGTTCAGCTGTGGGCTGCTGTGACTGGTCACCATGGACACATTGGATCAGTGTCTGATGACCATAATCAATGTCATTAACAGGTACATTACCTTTTCTGATCAATGACAGGGAACTGCCGGTGTCAATCATTGCAGTAAGACTTTTACCATTCACTTTTACAGGTACCAAGCATGACCCTTCCCGAGTCTGTCTATTCTGAACACCATCCCCCTCTCTGGGTACATAACAGTAACCTGAGAGCTTGGATTTACGTAGCGGACACATTGAAGCTTTGTGCCCCTGCTGCCGGCAGTAAAAACAGGTCAGACCCCTCCCATCAGAGCGAACTGCATGATCCCTTACCTCCCTCCCAGACACATAACCCCCAGAGTTACCTCCACCATCTCTGGCGTTTCTGATGTCCCTTGTGTCTCTGAGACTCCTTGGAGCGGGTGCTGCAGGTTGTGGTGGGCCCCCTTTACGTGCATTAAGATACTGCAGTGCAAGCTTGGCCGCCATAAGCCCGTCCTTGGGCTCGTGCTCTCGGACCCAGGTTCGAATGTCGTGTGGTAGAACCTCTAGAAGTTGCTCGAGGATGATGACCTCCCGATTTCGTCCTGTGTCTTCTCCCCGGTCGAACCCATCGTCGGTAGAGACCCTTGAGGCGGTGGTACGTCTCTGTCGGCGACTCACCCGATGGCGTTGATGCAGCTCTGAAGCGTTGACGGTAGGTTTCCGGTGAGATGTCAAACTTCACCAGCAGCGCTTCCTTCAAGCCCTTGTAGACATTGGACAGCCCCTCATCCATTGCTGTGTAAGCCTCTAAGGCCTTGCCCGTGAGCAATGGGACAAGCCTGCAGGCCCACTCTACCTCAGGCCACTGCCACGTCTTAGCCATGCGCTCAAACCTCAGCAGATAGTTTTCAATGTCCTCCCCCTGCTGGTATGAGGGCATCTTTGGCTCCTTCCTCAGGAATGCTGGAAGATGGACGTTAACACTGCTGGACTGGTCTCCTGGTACTGGCCTCATTACTGCTTGGGGTGCCTGGTGTGGAGTTGAAGTCCCTGCTGCATCGAGCCTTTGTCGTCCTGGTGTTGGAAGACCCAATCTTGGGCTCTCACTGACTAGTTCCGCCTGGTGGGGAGCTGTGAGGATAGATTGGCGTAGGCCACGTAACTCCTGCTTGAGGTCTTCGTCCCTCCTCTCAAGGCAGGTGAAAAGTTGCTGAAAAAGGGTTACCATGGTTGGGTGTGGTTCTGGTCCCCCAACTGCTCCTTCAGTCAGCAGCTCACCCAGTTCTGGTTGTCTTTGGCCCCGCGGTCGGGCTCCTAGTTTCTCATACTTGACCTCTTCTTCACCAGATGATTCCATGGTATTCCACCCCGGTTCAACTTCAGGTACCTTTTCTGACAGTTGATGCTGTTGCTGAGAACGTAATCCTGTACACATTCCTTTACATCTCTTGTTGGAATTCACTGATTTGCGGTACGCCATCCCACCACTGCTACCATATGTCACGTAGAGTAGGCCAGAAGGCCAAACTGGACAACCCAACCTCTACCAAAACAAAAAGATGGCGGAACCGCAAAAGTTCTTCTGTGCAAAGGTGTTTATTTACAAGTGATTCCGGAACAAAAAACAACAGTACTGCCATCAACATCTACCTTAGGGGACAGCTTAAAAAACAATGCTGCCCCATCCACAGCTCAATCCAAACTGCCTCTCCATGACTAAAAGAGAGGCTCCTTTTGTAGGGCTAGCCCCTCCCCTCAGAACAATTAACCCTAATTAATTAATCAATTAACAATACAAACCTACATTTTCCATGAACTAAACATACTAAAGGATATACATTGCAACACGGTTTTAAACAATATCACAACATAACATTTACAACATTACATCACTACTGACAATATCTTTCAATATGCCCATATGCATTAATGAGCCATTTGGGACAGGCACTATAAAGCCAACCCAATTCCCTTAGCTCAGGTCCTTTTCCAGCATACCCGGAAGCTACAGAGATGGAAAGAGAGGAACAGAACAAACAAACAATGCGCTCATCCACAACATTGATAAGTATAATAATTATTGTATCTCTCAAATATGAACATTGACAAGTGTGAAATGCATGCACCAAGACAGAAGTTAATTTGTGTGTCGACCCACATTGTTAACTTATCTTATAATGGCGCAGGGAGGAGTGATGAATATGTGTGTGCGTTAAAGAACCAAATGCTGCCCGCGGCCAGTGACGGACTTCTACGTCACACTCCTCCTTGCACAAAGGCAGAGGTAGCGGTCCTGCTGCTGGGTTGTTGCCCTCCTATGGCCTCCTCCATGTCTCCTGATGTACTGGCCTGTCTCCTGGTAGCGCCTCCATGCTCTGGACACTATGCTGACAGACACAGCAAACCTTCTTGCCACATCTCGCATTGATGTGCCATCCTGGATGAGCTGAGCCACTTGTGTGGGTTGTAGACTCCGTCTCATGCTACCACTAGAGTGAAAGCACCGCCAGCATTCAAAAGTGACCAAAACATCAGCCAGGAAGCATAGGAACTGAGAAGTGGTCTGTGGTCCCCACCTGCAGAACCACTCCTTTATTGGGGGTGTCTTGCTAAATGCCTATAATTTCCACCTGTTGTCTATTCCATTTGCACAACAGCATGTGAAATTTGTTGTCAATCAGTGTTGCTTCCTAAGTTAACAGTTGGATTTCACAGAAGTGTGATTGACTTGGAGTTACATTGTGTTGTTTAAGTGTTCCCTTTATTTTTTGAGCAGTGTATATATATTTTTTAAATAAATCAACTGTACTCTATCATTTACCCCAAGCAGAGCGGGCATTCTAGCAGCACAGTGGACTACTGAGTGGATGCAATTTGAACAGAATTAGCTACCTTAAGTCAAACTTTAATATGTCTAATTAGAAATGTGGAAGCCTGATTCCAATAGCAGATTTTTGTGGAAATGCTATGGAATTTTAATTGAAAACACATGCTGGGGTTCATAAATGTTTTACCATATTGATCAGTAAAGGCACCTCTGACCAGACCTTATAAGGTTCTACACAACCTCCAGGAATCTCACTCAGTCACTACGCTACCTTGGTAATGTGGTCAGGGGACCTATAAATGCCATGACCACCTGCCCTATGAGTAAACACAGTGTTTATGGTGTAGCAAGGCTCAGACTCTGAAACTCCAATTTGTCTGACTGAAGAGCAGTGGAGGAGAGGGACCCAGATTACAGCAGGAGAGAGAGGGAGAGAGAGCGACCCAGAAAGAGCCTGCAGACTTCCAACATAGTAAGTGGGAGCGAGAGAAAGACAGAGAAAGGAAAAAAGAGACAAAGAGAGAAAGTAGCAAGATAGACCCTGCAGTCTGTCTTTTAACAGGGAGGCAGGGTAGCCTAGTGGTTAGAGCGTTGGACTAGTAATCGAAAGGTTGCAAGTTCAAATCCCCGAGCTGACAAGGTACAAATCTGTCGTTCTGCCCCCGAACAGGCAGTTAACCCACTGTTCCTAGGCCGTCATTGAAAATAAGAATTTGTTCTTAACTGACTTGCCTAGTAAAATAAAGGTAAAAAAAAAAACAGAGAAAGAATGGTAGCAAGGTAAAGAGAGAGAGGATAATGAGCTAAATCACTGAACCATGAGTGCAGTCCCTTATTCTCATCTATTACACACAATCTCATATATACAGTACACACATGCACTGACACGTGCATGCACAGGGTACATAGAAATACATTGCCATGCAGAGAAACAGTAGGTTCCTAGATCAAAGTCCCTCAGATCATTCTATAACACCGATAATGTCAGTCCCACTCAACCTCACATTTGTTTGTGTCATATGCATGT